>NW_018128156.1:391272-391856 GCF_001952655.1 Monopterus albus
GAGTTTCTCAGAGAAGAATTGCAAAGAGTGTGAAGTTATCATCATCTACAGTGCATAATATCATCCAAAGAATCAGAGAATCTGGAACAATCTCCATGCGTAAGGGTCAAGGCCAGAAAACCATACTGGATGCCCGTGATCTTCAGGCCCTTAGACGGCACTGCATCACATACAGGAATGCTACTGTAATGGAAATCACAACATGGGCTCAGGAATACTTCCAGAAAACATTGTCGGTGAACACACTCCGCCGTGCCATTCACCGTTGTCGGCTAAAACTCTATAGGTCGAAAAAAAAGCCACATCTAAACATAATCCAGAGGCGCAGGCGTTTTCTCTGGGCCAAGGCTCATTTAAAATGGACTGTGGCAAAGTGGAAAACTGTTCTGTGGTCAGATGAATTGAGATTTGAAGTTCTTTTTGGAAAACTGGGACACCATGTCACTCGGACTAAAGAGGACAAGGACAACCCAAGTTGTTATCAGCGCTCGGTTCAGAAGCCTGCATCTCTGATGGTATGGGGTTGCATGAGTGCGTGTGGCATGGGCAGCTTACACATCTGGAAAGGCACCATCAATGCTGAA
>NW_018128156.1:393667-399886 GCF_001952655.1 Monopterus albus
TGCTTTGTCTAAGTCTTCCTCTTTGTAAACTGCATCCCAGTCTTGCCCCAAAAAGTCCTCTTTTATCCTTCTTACAGCATATTCGTTCATCACCCTCCTATAAAAAAGATTTGTTTTTGGCCTTTCATTTCTAACATGGCAGTCATAAACCAAAAATACTGGTAAATGATCACTGATATCATTTATAAGTAATCCACTAGACATTTTGCTATCAATATCATTAGTAAATATATTATCTATTAGTGTTGCATGCTGGGTTGTTAATCTACTTGGTTTTGTAATTGTTGGGTATAAACTGCATGTATATAATGTGTTAATAAACTCCTCAGTTGCTGTGTGCTTGTTGGGATTCAACAGATCTATATTAAAGTCACCACATATAAACATTAATTTATGACTTATTGGCGAGTAATTTTCTTCCATCCAGTCATTAAATTTTTCTATGCTGGCTCCAGGTGCTCTGTAGATACAGCTTATTACAACATTCTTCTTTTTTTCCAAAAGTAATTCAACAGTCACACATTCGAGTAAATTATCAACTAGCCCAGACATTTTGTCTACATTCTTGTAACAAATGTTTTTATCTATGTACAAGGCCACACCACCTCCCATCTTATTCTCTCTGTTTATGCATACCAAGTCATAGCCTTCAAGTTCAAAATCCATTCCTCTTACAGTGTTGATCCAAGTCTCAGAAATAGCAATTATATTAAAAGAACGTTTTAGACTACTAAGATAATGTTTTATACTCTGAAAGTTTGCATATAAACTTCTGCTATTAAACTATTACTATTTGACAGTAGCCTCAGATTTGACAAAGAGATTAGATCTGTGGTCAAAACCAGCTTCTTTCACCTGAGGCTCCTAACCAAGGCACTTCCTGTCATGTGGATTTAGAAAAAGCCATTCATGCTTTCATCACTTCGCGACTTCATTACTGCAATGCCCTTTATATAGGAATCAACCAATCTCTCATTCGGAAGCTTCAAATGGTACAGAACGCTGCTGCTCATCTACTGTCAAATACTCCTGAGTACGCCTACATCACCCCTGTTCTTTACTTGCTACACTGGTTACCAGTGCAGTTCAGAGTTGATTTCAAGGTGTTATTATTTGTATTCAAGTCTACTAATGGCCTCGCTCCACCATACCTGTCTGACCTGCTGTCCATCCGCACTCTGCTTAGGGCTCTACGCTCCTCAGAGCACTGTCCTTGGTTGTCCCGCGGACAAGATATAAAAACTGGGTGATCGTTCGTTTGCTGTGTATGGCCTAGGCTGAAGAACTCCTTACCGCCGGAGTTACGGTCCATAACTGTTAGAAACGCTCGAACACAGAGCTGAGCGAGCGGGGAAAAAAAAAAAATGGACCCAGGTGGCTGGCTTCGGTGCCAGCAGTGGGTTTTATTTACGGTGCCAACAGTGAAAAAATATTTACACGAAATGAGGAGGAGTGAGAGGACCAGGTGTATAGCAGGAAACAGTCAATGGAGTGATGACAGGCTGGGCTGCGGATGTTGGGTTCACTCCTGGACTGGTCGGGGTGGAGATGATGATTACTGAGAGAAGAGTATAACAGAGAGACAGATTAACGGAGACTGTGCATCAACCTGTGAAGCGGTGGCTGGTAGAGCTGAGAGAAACCAGGGTCCAGAGGAGAGGTCCGATGAGGAGAAAAAAACAGTTACGGTCGGGCAGGCTAGAGACTAGAGATAACACAGTAAAAGGGGCAGGCGTACATGGCACAGGACGGCAAAACGTGAGTATCAGCGAAGCAGGGCAGGTGTGTCTAATTGTGCAATCAGTGCAAGGGAGCTGACTAGTGCAAGGAAAAGAAGAGAGGAAGGTGACGCCGGACAAACCTGACAATAACTGAGCTATTGTCTTTTAAGTCAAAACTAAAAACTCATCTCTTTAGACAGGCTTTCTGTGTCTAATGGGCTCCAGTGGCATCATGTCGATGCCTTTTAGTTTGTTGTTTTATATTTATACTTTGATATGGAAGTCTCCCATTAGCTTTTGATATTATATTGTGTGTTTTATTTTGCTCTTGATTTTATTTATGTAGCTGGTTTTATATTCCTAATATATGTTTTTCTGTGAAGTGCTCTGGGCTCCTCTGCAGTTGTAAAGTGCTATACAGATAAAGTATTATTTATTTATAGTTTGAATCCCTCTTTTTAACAACTTTAATTACTCTAGTTTCTAGTGTTCAAAACAGCTACAGCAAGATAAATATTTTTTTATTGAAAAATTCAAGCCAAAGAAAAAAGATCAACTTGCTCCAGTTGTTTGATGAAATTCAGACACCAAAATTCAAGGCAGGTGGCTGTGGTTCAGGAGGTACAGTGGGCCATCTCCTAGCAGAATAGTGGGCAGTTTGATCCCCGACTCCACATATTTAAGTGACCTTGAGCAAAACACTGTGTGATTCATAGAAAATTCTGGAAGTATAAATCCACTTACCATTTAACAAATGAATCAATCAGACCTCTGTGCTGTTCTGTTAGGTTTCTTTTTGCCAGTCATGTGAAGAAAAAGAAGAATAGGTGTCTGGAAACTCTGAACTTGTGAACATGGGAAAAAAAGAACTCCCTGTGATATATGTGACTCAGACTCACCTAAACTGAGAAATAGAGTTTTTTATGAGTGAAAGGTTTCCAGGCTATAAATCCAGCTGTGCTAATATATCACAATTAGGTGTTCAGTTCTCCATTAAATTAAAATTATGGCATTTGTGTGCTTGACCATGTTCCAGTATCACAACCATTACTTTGATGAGGACAGTGTTATTATGACTAGTGGCCAGATCTGTAGAAACCCAAGCTGTAAAAAAACTATCATCTTTCCTTTGCTTCTACTACTTGGCCTCTTGTTGCTAGGTGATTAAATACCTTAATATAGAAATATAAACATAGTATTTGCACAAAACTGGAGAAGTTAATAAAGCAAGACTCCTTCTAAGGCCCATATTATGGTTTTACTTTAGAGGTGAATATTTTCAAACTGTTTCAGAGAAATTCACACCATCCAACTGGCTGAGTTTGGAGGTTTTCTGGACCATGTACTTTAGGAAGTCCACTGCAAACATTTGATGACAAATGGAAATCAGAGTGCAGTGAGCTGCGGTGGATTTTCCCTCCTCCCTGTCTCCCTGTGTCCCCTCCCTGCCTCCTCCAGTCCTGGAGGAAATAAGAAAGTGAAGAAAGAAAGTGAGGTACAATAGAACCACTTCCTCTCTGAGACCTTGTATCATAGGCCAGCTGAGGGAACAATGAATTTCATGTGAACATATACAATACTTGTCTCTGCCCTGAGAGTTGGCTCACCCTCTCTTGCTCTCTTGTTTCTCTGTCCAGTCAGCCAGGTTCCTCTAGACTGTTGTGATTAATGAACAGTTGTACGTATGTGCTGTGACTAGCCTTTCTGCTGCAGTGAGGGGGCAACACGGGCAGGTTGTTTCCTGTGCCTCACATCTTCCAGGTGCTTTTCTAGTTCTAAGAAGCACCCACCATGCACCGACAAAGGACTGCTTCTCTCTGCTGTACGTAAATGTGTCATCACCTGAAGCTGCTTGACTGTTTCAGGAGATGCTATGCCATCTTATTGCAGATGGAGCCAGCTGACAGCAATAGCAGGAAGGAATGTGCACCTACTGCACATTAAAAGCTTTCAAAGGTGAACAAGCTGATATAGTATCTGCAGTCAGACACACCTTCTCATTCAATTAAATGATTTTTATTTATTTCTATTATTTTTACATTGTAGACTAATACTGGAGACATCAAAACTATGAAATCACACATATTGGATTATTTGGTAAAGAAAATGTGTTAAAGAAACTAAAATCCTCTATTGCATGATTGCCTCTCAGCAACACACTGTATTTTCCTCAGTGTACAGTGACATGCTCCATATTTTATGTCGCAAGTTTGTATAGACCTGTGGAGGGGATTTGATGAATCAATAAAATGCTTGCCTTGAGTCACACCACTTTTAGGTGGCCATCTTTTTGTCACCTGGTGTGGCATGGGGATGACATTTGTCTGAGCTCTTGTGGACCAAAAAACAATTTTAAATCAGTTTTCAGCTCTAACTTAATTTTTCAACATGTAATAACATATTTGTATCTTGTAATATATTTTTTAAATTTTTTTTGTTGTTTTTGTCTGGAGGCAACACTGTGCAACACTTGCACTTCACTTCTGTAAGCACCTGATAGTGCAGCCATCGTCAGGAATGAGTTATTTAATATGTTAGAAATATTTTTTAAGTTTTTGCACATGTGAAAACTGTATTTATTCAGTATTTTTTTCTATTATAGATATGTATTCAGTATTTATAGGATGCATTGTGTCACTTCTGTCATAACTATGATATTAACTGTTCTTCAGATATTGCTGCCGTCACTGTTTTATGGTGCAAGAAAAAAGTACATGCTGCTCCTCCAGTTGAAGACAGCGAGGATGAGCTGAGATTTAGCATTTGATGAGGTGGAGAGTGAGGTGACAGTGAGGATAAGGATAATCACCTTTATTGGCCAAGTATATTACACACAAGGAATTTGTTTCCGGTACAGAACCCAGGCAGCCATCTGCAGTGCCAACTCAACTGATGGCTCTAACCATCAGGGGCAACTTGGGGGTTCAGTGTCTTGCCCAACAACACTTTGACTGCAGGCACCAAGATTCAAACCTCCAACCCTCCAGTTGGGAGACGACTGCGCTATCCACCGAACCACAGTCGCCCCCTGAGCATGCAGACCTGTGAAATGAATGATGACAGTGCAGTGACAGATATGAACTAAATTAAATAGATGCCTAAATAATGTAATAGCTAAAATAAAATATCTGGTATTTTATATCAACAGTTTTTATTGAAACACTGATTTTAATTCCAGTTTTTCTGGTGAATAAAAAAAAATCTGGTTTCATCATGGCATCCTGTCGATTTGGTTTCCATTGTCGCACAATGTTGCCCTCCAGCAACATAACCTCACACACATCCCCTTTAGGCTTATTTTTTGAAAATTACAAATTATTTCAGCACTTGGGTCCATTTTATGCAAGGAAAGTCAAACATTATTTGAACATTGCTTTCATAATGTCTGCAATAGTAACCTTCAGAATACTGTAGCAGCACATTGCCTTCTCACTAGAAATTTTATCAGGCTTTCAGACTGTGAAGGGAAACAGTGAAAGATAAGCACATCCCCCACACTCATTATCACCACTGAGGTACCCTAAAGCAATGCCCTTAACCCCGGCAGCTCCTGTAGAGCTGTTGAGGGTAGGCCCAGACTGGCTCTTGTCAGTACTTTCCTGGTTAAATTATGGGTTTTAATTCAAAATTCCCTTAACATTTGTAACACTTCTAATAGCCAAAATCCAACCTTGGAACAAAGACTTTGTCAAAAATACAGTATGCTACACATCTCACGTAATGTATTCTGACACCAGTGGTCTTTTTGAAATGAAATATATCATTGTTTTTTGCCCAGTCTTCAGTGAATGAACATTTCCCATAAATGTAATGGCTCTATTTAAGAGGCGAGCCCACGAGAAAGCCAACATGTCTGCGATAACAGCAGGACCCAGAGAAGATCTCAGGCAGCAGACATTGCAGCTAAAATGTGGAACATTAAGAAGAAAGCATTGCTGAGTTTTGGGGTTGTCTCATGTGTTCACTGTGTTTGTGTGTGCTCACATTGTATGTGACACCTGTTTGGTTAACTAGGGTTTCATGTGCAGTGTCACCTAGTTACAAATCTCCCTTGGCCTAATGTGGCTTAAAACCTGGACCATAGTGTATACCCTCCCTGCCTGTGTGTGAGCACCTTAGTGGCTGACATGTATGTATATTACTGGTTGCTTTTTTTTAACCTTTGTAAATGATTTTTCTTTTACAACCTTCTTATTTAGGAGTTCTTTGTTGTGTGTTAAACACTTGCCCTGTAGAAGGCCACAAACAAAATCACGTTGGGTCAGCATTTAAGTTTGTCGCACCCGATACTTTTTACCATGCTAACTCTGAGAGACGAAGCAGTCCAAGTAACTTCAAAACAGTGCTGATTTATTCAATGAACACAGGTAAAAATTAACATTACACGCTCAGGTATCTTGCACCTCCAACATGCACGCAGGCAGCTGAAAGATGAAAGACCCTGAACCACAACAGGCCTATACATTATATCACTTCGGGCTAACCCCATTCTACACAG
>NW_018128156.1:408552-411178 GCF_001952655.1 Monopterus albus
GTGGATACTTCATCCTGACCACAGGCCAGAGGTCATGTATTACAGTGTGAAGTGAGACTGAGTCACCGTCTCCATCCGTGTTTGCTAAGGCTTCGACTTCCTGTAACATACTGAGAGAACTACAGGCTGTGAATATGCATCTGAAATCACCCAGAGCATGCGCTCAGGAATGCTTTAATCCAAGGAGCTCCGCCCTGCTCCAATGGCAGAAGCTGACTTTTAATAAGTGACGTGTCTTGAAGAGTGAAAGGCGTGTACATCATTGAAACTCCACCCTGCACTCTCTCAGTTTGGAGAAGCGGCATTTGAGCAGCGGGTCGCTCCAGGCAGTCGTGTATATTGCCTCTGTGTTTATTTTTTTGTCTTAAAGAGGGATTATAGGGCTTATCATCCTCACTACTAAACACACTTGAAGATTCACTCTCAGTCATAGTCGGCACAGCCACATGACAGGCATGCTTTTTCTTCCCTCTGTTATGATCAGTACCACAACCAGAACTATGAGTTTTCACTGAAAGACCATACGCTTTTTGCAACTTTTTCACAGGATCGCAAACTGCTGACGCACTATCATGTCCAGTAGCGCATGCTTCATTACTTAGAGCAGCAGTCTGTGCAACAGACTCTGCTTTAACACCGTCCAAGTACTGCTGAGCACTATGCCAGTCTTTTTCTCCACCGGGAAAAGCAGCTGTCTGTAATATTCCCCCATGTACGACAACTAATGGTAAGACATTGTAATTACTCATGGCAGGGGTAACTAATGGCATCTGGTGTTGTGCCTTACTTTGAAATCTTGTCTCCCAGCCTCCTTCCTGTCCCAGAGAAGCTTGAGAGGGAGGAGGGGCTGGGTGTGTGTGTGTGTGACCTCGAGATTCCTGGGAGGTGTTATCTGTATGTGTATGTGTGTCACCGGAGAGAGAGAGAGACCCGCATGTTTCTTTTCCAATGGCTGTGGTTTTTTGAATTTTTTCAAATTCAGCCAAAAAACAGAGACAGTCCTGAAGAAATGTCTCACAGTGTTTAACTTTAGCTTCTCTTTTGTGTTTCTGTAGTAAAGACGCTGTACTGTCACGCAAACGTGCTTTAGCCGCTGAGCGAGCTGCTTATTTAATATATAATCTTACAGCTCCCTCTTCTGGGGGGGCTTTGTCATAGGCACTGAACATTCCTTTTTCACACATCTTTTCAGCCCATGTTACAAAACACTGTGTTTCACTACAATATTTGTTTGAATTCAATGTGCCGAGCCATTTGTTTAACAGCTGATACAAAATAGCACCTAATGAGCCAGATTGGCATTTCTTCCAAACCTGAATAATATCACAATCAGCCATAGTGAAAAATAAATACCACACGTGATGCTGTCCGTTATGAGAGACTCCGGGCACAATCAAAACAGCTGACCGGCGAACCTTCGACATCAGAATAGTTCTGATGCGCGCCGGTCCTTGGGGTTACCCCAGCGAAATAACACCGTTTTATCTCAAACGGACAGTGGCCACTCTAAGGCTATCTACACAGTTCCCTCTAATCTATCTGCTCCACCCGGACACCATACACTGCTGCACAAGGCACGTTAAATCCACACCAAATTCTCACAACCGAACCTACTCGTCCAGTTGTGATACGCCTGTGGACATCTTAATCAGCCTGTTGTGCAGTTATCCACCCACACATTCCATAAGAAAAATAATAAACTGGCGATTTCCCTGTGCCGTTATTACGTGTGGAATGTATCAAAGAGCATCTGTTCAGTTGAGATGACTCTCTGTCTATTCTCCAGCCGGAGGGAAATTACAATAGAAATCAGGCAATTTGGGGAGATGACGACTACTACGTAGCAGAAATTCACTTATAAAACGTGAATTTTACGTCCCTTATTGATATCAAATTCTGAAATCACGGCACTCATTTACCATCCCTCAAAATGAGACTATGTGCTTGTTAACTCCTGACATGTGTCAGGGAACAAATCAGCACATCATTCAAAAACAAATGTGTTTTATTATCCTTACTGTTTTGAATCCAATTTAAAGCGTCGAGAGTGGGCAGTTTCACACATCAACTTTAATTTAGTATAAGTTCAATGTGGAGGTTTTATGTATAAACAAAGGTTCCTGCCTTACCTCAGTTTGTGGCCGACCCAGTTTGATGTGTGGCACTGCAGCACAGCTCGACAAGACCCAGGAAGTCACTCTCTCATCTGGGAATACCAGTCAAATCAGGACCGAATGTCGGATTTCCAGCTCAGCCTGGCACAGGATTACCGCCCCATCTGTTGGTCTGGGACAATGGACCGGTCGTCTGGAGAGTTCAGCCGGCTCTCACGCTAACTCTGAGAGACGAAGCAGTCCGAGTAACTTCAAAATAGTGCTGATTTATTCAATGAACACAGGTAAAAATTAACATTACACGCTCAGGTATCTTGCACCTCCAACATGCACGCAGGCAGCTGAAAGATGAAAGACCCCGAACCACAACAGGCCTATACATTATATCACTTCAGGCTAACCCCATTCTACAGAGAGAGACGCCAAACCGTGACGTCTCCCAGGGCCAGCTTTGCAGCTGGCCAGAGCAATAGTCAAAACATGAAGAAAATCAATGTGTGAATGTCTGTTGA
>NW_018128156.1:411296-416818 GCF_001952655.1 Monopterus albus
AGCTGGCCAGAGCAGTAGTCAAAACATGAAGAAAATCAATGTGTGATTGTCTGTTGATTATGTGGTGTGTAGCTAAAACATTCTAACACGACCTCTAGTGACATGTCATGACATTAAACATAAGAAAATATTATGGCTATGGCTACAGTTATACACGTGAGAATAATAATATTAAACATCCTGTCTTCTAACAGTCATCAACTTTCTATCTAGTTATTCTTGACCATAAGCAACCTGCAGCACTCATGAAAATGCCTAAGCATTTAACAGCCTAAGCTAGACATCCTGTCTACTCTAAACATTTCTAATACATCAAGTATCTAACCAACATCTATCTGACTAAAAATACCTAACAAGTTGTTCTTTACATTACAAGTGTTGCTGCAGCTTTTCGCTTTTAATGTGAATATCACAAATGTTTCATTTTCTAATAACCAGTGCTAAATATTTCCTGTAGAACATGGTAAACATACTTCATTTTTCCAGAAAGACAGATTTTTAAATCTGATATTGAAATGGGTTACAAAATGCTAGCCACCTTATAACATCATGACTTTGGCTTGTGCTGGCTCTAAAGTTAGGTGAAATACAAACAGTGAATTTACAGAGAGGTGGACTCATTACCGTTGAAATGTTTGTTTATCTCATATTGTAGATTGCCTATTTTAGCTCTTAAAATAAAAACATCCCGTTTCTACTGTGTACCACCAGTGCTCCAGGTCACCCTGATAGAACTTCAGAATATTGAATAGCTGATCATCAACTCAGCTCATTGGAATTTAGCAGCCATTTTTCCATCACTATTGTTTCACACACTAGTTTGTCTTTATGATCCTTAACAGAACACAAGGGTTAAGCTCTTTCTGAGAGTTACACAGAATGTTCCATCTGCACTTTATGAGAAACAAGCAAGAAGAGGCACTGATGGACTTCATTAACTTTATCGCTGCCTCTTTGCCGAGTGCCGTTGATGACTTGAACAGAGATTTATCCTCCCTCTGTCTGTCTGCTTTTAAGTCGATTTGAGATCCCCACTGAGAGCCATGGGAGTGGCTGTCAGAGTGCTTGACTAGGAGCCATGAGAAGCCTGCATGACATGAGAGGTGCTCTGAGTACTGTGAGTGGTGGGCCAACAAGCTGCTCTGAATAATATCACATTTATTTAATGCAGTAGATGCCTAATTACAGCTCTTCGTATATTTTCAATCCTCTCTCCCTCATAGCGCTGCAAGGTAAAACGCTGGTTCAGGAATTCAGTGACTCCCAGTACGAACAGACATGGACATACACATTTCACATTCACAGAGTTTATTTTCATCTTGGCTCCTGCTTTAATGAACACTTTCTGTTTCTTGTGGTGACCTAGTCACCCTGTGTTCAAAATTTAAAAAGAAAGGTGTTAGCATGTGTGTGTGCTCTTTTGCATGTGTGTCTGAGAAGTGTTTTTCCACTTGAGTCAGCAAACCTTGAGCATAATTAAAAGGTTTGTTTTTTTTCATCAGCAGTTTTGTAAATTGGAGAAAAGGTATGTTGCTTTCTCAGAGGGATGAATGATTGAGAAGTTAAGTTGCACTATATTCTATTGGGAAAGTGCTTGGTTTCTTGTCTTACTAGGTTGATTTCCTGTTTTCTGTCATGCTGTCTGATATGTGTTTATGTGTTTTAGGTTGGGCTACGTGGACCATGCTGAGGAGTTGGCTTCCAGGTTCCTCCAGTGCTTCCCAAAGAACCGGCTGTCAGCCCAGGCAGCGCTGAGCCATGAATACTTCAGCAACCTTCCTCCACGGCTCTGGGAGCTGCAGGACAGTATGTAACCCAACATAGTCACTTTTCAGCCCCTTTTGTTCTTTCAGTTGTTGCCATTGCTCAAAAGCCACACCAATATTACTTCTGGTTTTACTTCTGCCTGAGAATCTCTGCATTTTCAGAGTTTCAATATCAAAATAATACAGTGATTGTTGTCCATAAATGTAAAACAAACAGAGATAATGTAATTATCTGAAGTTCTACTGAGCTACAGGCCTGCTTTGACTACAAAGACTGAGAGTGTATTTGACAATGTAGCTACAGACCTGGTCGAACTCACTGACACTGTCATATCTTATATCAGTTTCTGTGGGGATGTATGTGTGCCCAAAAAGTCCTTCTGCACATACAACAACAACAAGCCCTGGTTCACAGCAAGACTCAAGCAGTTTCGCTGTGCCAAAGAGGAGGCTTACAGAAGTGGGGACAGGACTCTGTACAGCCAGGCCAGGAACACACTGACAATGGAGATCAGAGCAGCAAAGAGGAGCTACTCTGAAAAGCTGAAAGCTCAGGTTTCAGCCAACGACTCCTTGTCTGTGTGGAGAAGCCTGAAAAGCATCACTGGCTACAGGAAACCATCCCCCCTACTGTGGAAGACCGTCAAGTAGCAGACGACCTGAATGTGTTCTACTGCAGGTTTGACAAACAACACCCCCCCTTACCCTCCCCACCTCAGACCCAACAGCTACTCCCCTGATAATCACCATCCTTCCCTCCAGCTCCCCACCTCTAACGATCTGTGAAAAGGATGTGCGTGGCCTTTTTAAAAACAAAGGATCAGAAAGGCACCAGGCCTAGATGGCGTGACCCCCTCCTGCCTGAAAGTGTGCGCTGATCAGCTGGCCCCCACCTTCACACTCATCTTCAACAGGTCACTGGAGCTGTGTGAAGTGCCCTCCTGCTTCAAACGTTCCACCATCATCCCAGTCGACGATGCAATTAACATGACACTGCATTACATCCTGCAACACCTCGACTCCCCAGGGTCCTATGCACGGCATTCAACACCATTATCCCAGACATCCTCCACTCCAAACTGACCCAGCTTACTGTGCCTGCCCCCACCTCTCAGTGCTTTCTAGCTTTCTGACAGACAGGAAGCAGCAGGTGAGGCTGGGGAAAACCACATCCAGCACACTGACAATAAGCAGAGGCGCCCCCCCCCCCCAGGGCGTAGCTACAACAACCTGGAGCTGAACACGCTCAAAACAGTGGTGATGACAGTGGACTTCAGGAAGAACCCCCCCACCTTACCCCTCCCCTCACCATACTTGGCAGCACTGTATCCGTAGTAAAGCCCTACAAGTTCCTGGGCTTCACTACCTCCCAGGACCTGAAGTGGACGTCCAACATCGGGACCATCACCAAGAAAGCACACCAGAGGATGTACTTACTGCACCAGCTCAGGAACTTTGACCTGCCCCAGGAGCTGCTGATACAGTTCTACAGAGGAATCATCGAGTCCATTCTCTGCACCTCCATCAGTGTCTAGTTTGGCTCAGCAACCAAACAGGGCAAGTACAGACTTCAGTGGACAGTCAGGACTGCAGAAAAGGTCATTGGTGCAAGCCTGCCCTCCATGGAAGACCTGTACACCACACGGGTAAAAAAGGAGGGCAGAGAGGATCACTGCAGACCCCTCACCCGGGACACAATCCGTTCGAACTCCTCCCCTCCTGACGGCATTAAAGGTCACTGTACGCCAAGACAACCAGGCACAAGGACAGTTTCTTCCCCTGGGCCATCACGCTGATGAACACTTGACCCACTACAGTATGACTGGACAATAACCCTCAGTGCAATACTTGTAAATATACATTGTACAGATTATACAGATCTGTACAGGTCTCTATTTTTAAGTACTCTATTTTTATTCCTATTTATCTCATTTCAATGAGCATTCCTTTGTCTTGTCTGCATTGTTTACTGCCTGTTTATACTGCTTATTTTGCATTGTTTGCACTGTTTGTTGCTTGTGTAGCAGCCTTCTCACTCTACCTAGGAGGGGCACCAACTAGACGAGTTAGAATGAGGGGTGCTTGGGTTCGTTTAACCAAAATTAAAATTGATAACCCCTATAACTAGTAATGAGGACTTGTAGTATGGTGCTTGAGGAAGGAAGATAGACCCAGCGATGGCTTAACCCGAGTGATCATGGGCCTCTTGGCTGCATCTCTGATCAGTCTTCTCCTTGTATGAGCTGAAAGTTTAGCGGGACGGCCAGGTCTTGGTAGATTTGCAGTGGTCTGATACTCCTTCCATTTCAATATTATCGCTTGCACAGTGCTCCTTGGGATGTTTAAAGCTTGGGAAATCTTTTTGTATCCAAATCCGGCTTTAAACTTCTCCACAACAGTATCTCTGACCTGCCTGGTGTGTTCCTTGTTCTTCATGATGCTCTCTGCACTTTAAACGGACCTCTGAGACTATCACAGTGTAGGTGCATTTACTCACGACACTCTTGGGGTTATCGTTGCAGGCCTGGTCCACACAATTTGAGTGCGATGCAATGTGATGTCCTCCCCAGTTGGGTGCGGTGCAATATGGCGTCCTCACAATTGGAGTCCAATGCCAAGTGAAGCCCTCCCCAATTGAGTGCGTCGAACCACGAAAACTTTACCTATTACCCGAACCTCAGAGTACGTTGCGAAAGAGATTACTCTCTCTCAGAGTCTCCTTTGGTAAACCACTATCTAAAACTTCGCCCCACTAACCCAGTCGGGCTCTCACCAGAGCCGGCTAGCACGGCTCAAGCTAAACGCCGCTCACTCTCCTCAAAGTCAGCTTACTATTTCCGCCTCACAGCTCCCACACGGCAAACCGGCTGGCTCCGCTGGCGAAACCTTGCCACAGTCTCCGTGTCTGGCCCTGGGCAAAGTTCTCCGTCTCTTTTCAGTCTCTTTTTTTCTTTTCCCCTCTTCTCTCCCTCTTCCCTCTCTCCTCCTAGACACTTCTTTTTTCTCCTTTTCTTTTTTTCACCCCTCTTTCCCCCCCCCAATCACACCAGGTCACACAGATTGCCAGATTCCTTCGACCAATCACATTACTATGACTGCGTAAAGAGGGTGAACCTATTGTGGTAACCAATACAGCTCTCCCAGAATTGGCATTTACATCCCAAATACAATTAAAACTGTAACTGTTCCACAAATAAAATTAAAACTGTAGCCGTAACAACACAAGCCATAGTCATTTGTAAAAAGTATCAGCCCAGTATGTGCCAACGAGCTACACTTGTTAATACTGCTTATTTGTTGAATTACAAGCCTTATGCTGGTTTACTGTTTACTTGCCCCTTGCATGGGAATATGTACATACACATTGAGAGCCGATGTACCAGAGTCAAATTCCTCGTGTGTCCGACACACCTGGCCAATACAGCAGATTCTGATTCTGATTCTTTGATTCGGGAGTGGGACCTGACCCAAGCTACACCTTGTCTGTTTTCACACTATTTAACCCACTCAAACTTCCATACTTCCACTTCCGCTTATAGGCGGATCGCCCGCTGTATGTGTGGCTGCTCTCCTAGTTTTGTCTGTTTGTTTGCCTCTCTGACGCCATGTTCTTTGCTGTTCCATCACTGGATCATCTTCTCTACCATTTTTTGGGGTTTGTGCTAACGGTCCCACTCCACCATCTGCAGGGCCTTCCACGTTTGTCACACCGTAGGCCAATGTTAGGTAATTTCTTAGTTAGATAGATATTGATTA
>NW_018128156.1:417035-418210 GCF_001952655.1 Monopterus albus
AGCCAGCTGCAAAGCTGGTGAGAGAGAGACGTCTCGGTTGACGTTTCTGTGGAGGAGGGGGCGAGCCAACTAAGTGATGATATTGTATAGCAATTCTAGGTTCGGGGTCTTTTTCTGCTTCCGGGCTGCTTGGGCAGCCTGGGGGTTGGAAGATCTCTGGAAATGTAATGTTAATTCTTGCCTGTGACTCTTTGAATAAACCAGCACGGTTATATTTTTTATATACTCAAGTGGTCTGAGTCGTCCCTCTGAGTTCCTGGTTTGAAAGAACCGGACGAGGCTTTATAATAGAATAGAGCCTTTACCAACATGTCCTCCTCGTTGGCTGCATTGTCACCTTCCCTCGTTTTTCGGCTCCACGAGGACTCTTCCAGCCTCATCTCTACAACTTTCCTGCCACCAGCCACTTGATGCTCCTCTCATGTCTTTCATTCTGTTTCCTTCATATTTCGTTGCCTGGGCACTGGGCTGCCTCCTTCTGTTCTGTTCTGTGTTCTGTTTTGTTTTCTTCCTCCCCTGCCATTTCACCAGGCACCAGGGTGCCTGCTAACTTTTCCTCCTTTTCTGGTACTGAGATACCATCTGTTCTCTTGCCTTCCTTTGCCAAGTGGCCTCTTTCCAATTCCATGGCCACTCCGGGCCCACTGAGCATCCTCACGGGCTTCCCTAGCACACCAGCAGATGACGCAGAGAGACGCTCCACTCCGGCTCTGCCTACTTCCTCCTTCGTCAACCCGGCTGTCTCCACTGCACAACAACATTCTTCTTCTCTGTTCAAGCCAAGGTTAATCACTTCACTGAGTCCACTCCATCTCTTAGAAGGTGCCAGTGCCTGAGAGCGGCGTTGTCCTCCTTATCCTTCCCCAAAACCGTCAAGCGCACAAGTAACCAAGTAAATAAAAACATTCACTATCGCCATACCTTATTCATTCATCTTTAGTGAGGGCAGGTCCCTGCTAGTGAAATATGGGCTAAAACAAGTTATAGTCCAGACAATAAGTCTGTGAATGTAGAAGAATAGCAGTTATTCAAAGGACTTGCTGTTGATCATAACATATACATAATTCCATGCAGTACAAGTAAAAAAAAATCTCTAAATGTGCGTAGGGTCTGTTTTGCTTTCTTTAAGATTATACTCTATAGGTACCTTAACAGTCTGAAACCTGGCCTCTTTC
>NW_018128156.1:418264-443007 GCF_001952655.1 Monopterus albus
TTTCAGCTCCCTCAGTTCCACTGGATCATACAGAACCCTCCCCTCACTCTTTCTGTCTCTCTGCAAGGAAGGCAGCGAGCAGGGCTTGTTTTTGTTCATGCAGAGAAAGCCTGTCTTATTATGTGGATGCCGTTGGTACAGCAAGCCCAGTCAGACCTCTGCTGGCCGCCAGTTTGATTTTCTGTCTTCCTGACTTGTTCTGTGCCCAGAGCAACAAGACAGCAAAGAGCTCTTGAACTAAGAGCCCCAGCACAAAAACACAGTACCTTAGAAAACCACAGCATCTTAGCTTAAACATCTTCACTTTAGAAGCGCATTTGTATTAATCCTGTTGATTTCCCATGTATATTCTGTGTATAACTGTAAGAGGCTTTAGCCACAGCTTCACAGTTAATCAATTAATCTTACAGAACTAGTTTATTGTATCAAAGTACACCAGAGATGACTGTATATCCATATTATTTGACAACTGCATATACATGCTGTGTGTCACCACTTAAGTTGTTATTCATTAGTGGAGTGAAAAGCCTGCTCAGCAGACCTGAGTGTGCTGCCACTGACACAGTGGTAGTTTTAATGGGAGAATTCTCATTTTAATTCCCCCTGATTAGGATTTTTCTACATTATTAATCCTGTTATCAGCACCCAGCAGGTTGTCATGCCTGAAAAGACTCGGTCACTAAGAGACAGAGTGAGGAGAGGTGGCTCAGTTTGAGTTTTTGTCAAGCTTACTCTCTCTCTCTCTCTTTCTCTCCCTTGTCTCTTTATCTCTTTGTCTCTGATTCTCTCTTTTCTGCATGTGCATGTAACAGGCAAAGAAGCAGAGTCACTGAGGGAAGAATGAGTGAAGTTAAACAGTGTCATAAAATGAGGACAGGAGTGGATTAACAAAAAGTATCATCTGTGTGTGTTAAAGACAAGGGTTGGTTTGCCGCTTGCAGTTTTGTGGGGGAAGAATGTGTCCAAATTGTACAAATCAGAGCTAAATGTGATATACTGGCTAGTTGTGAGTATTTGGCTCTAACCACAGCATAGGAATCATGTTCTAACCCCAGAAAAGACTGAAGCCAAATGGCACAGCCCAGTATGTAAAAGTATGTACAGTACTGCTTTGTAGAAATAAACCAAATAAAGAGTGGTGGTTG
Source organism: Monopterus albus (assembly GCF_001952655.1). Lineage (NCBI taxonomy): Eukaryota > Metazoa > Chordata > Actinopteri > Synbranchiformes > Synbranchidae > Monopterus > Monopterus albus. The sequence continues at coordinate 419,410 of NW_018128156.1, forward strand.
AAAAACTGATGAACCTTTCAAGTAAGTGTTCCCTTGTTATCCACATAGGGATGAACAGCATATTTTCTATGGTCAGCTGTGCACTGTGTTGTCTTGGGTATTATGGATTTATCCAGAGGGTACTGAGATACATTACCAGGAACAATACCAGTATTATTGAGACAACAGAGCTCCTGAGGAAACTGTTGCTATGTGGATTATGACATTTTTGATTTGAACACAACATGTGGGTGTCTGGGAGTGGAAGAAGTGAGAGCTTTATGTGAGTCTCTGGACTCACATAAAATGTTTGGACGGAGAAGTCGTTCCTCCAGTTCCCCTGATCTCTTGGGAAAACTCATTACTTTCATTTCCTAGTTAAAGAAAAGAGTGTGCACTTAGAACGGAGCAGAGGTGGTAAAAGTACACAATATCCAAGTAAAAGTGCAAATTCTTTTCTAAAAAAAGCACATACGTATAAGTACCACTTCAAATTCTTCTACTCAAGTTGAAGTACTAAGTACATGCTCTAGAATGTGATTAAAGTTCAGAAGTACAAGTACAAGTACACTGAGAAAACAATATATTTTAAAAACTATTGAATTTGATGATGTTGTCTAGTTCATGTTTGGTCAACAAACTGCAAAACATGGCTAAGAACATCCATCCATCCATCCATCCATTTTCTAAATCGCTTAGTCCCAAACGGGGTCACGGGGTGCTGGAGCCAATCCCAGCCAGCAGCGGGCGAGAGGCGGGGTACACCCTGGACAGGTCGCCAGTCCATTGCAGGGCTAACACACAGACGAACAACTGGCTAAGAACAGTTCCTAGTTATTAATACAAACTAATGGTTCAAGATCTATGTTGTATACATATTGAGAACCGCTGTACCAGAGTCAAATTCCTCGTGTCCAACACACCTGGCCGATAAAGCTGATTCTGATTCTGTAGTGACTTGGTGTGGAACAAAAACAGCACAGCTACTAAAGGTAGAGCCACTTTAACCACGTTCTATACTGCCAGGTGGTTACTCCATGGAAATACATAATCATTTATTGTTTGATTGCATTTTGCATTATGAAACTGAATCGGCAAAGTAACTGAAACCGTCAAATAAATGCAGTGAATAAAATGTAAATTATTTCTCTCTGAATTGTAGTTGAATTGAGTAAAAGTAACATAAAATGCTAATGTTCCTGTAAAGTAAAAGTACCTCAGATTTATACTTAACTATAGTATTTGAGTATATGTACTAGTTACTGGCCACCTCTTGAATGGAGAAAGTATTTGAATCCATTTGCCCCAGTCGGAAGTTAAACAGTGTTATATCCCCATAGTTTCCTAAAATATAAACAAAACAATATTGAATTAATAAAATCAACAAGTAAATTGCCATTTGATATTCTTCTTTTTATGACATATTTATTCAACTTAATGTACTTGCCCATATAATGTAGCAATGCAGTAGATTCACACTATGTTACGGTCAACAGTTTTGTTTTAACAGGGTTTTCAAACTGTCAGCAGACTTTTAGACAGCAAATTGTTGCCACCATCAGCTCCTTTGTTTTTAGTGTAAACCCTGAGTTTTAAGTACATTTGAGTCAAACCTTGTACTCCTTCTCAGAGTCACAACAAAGATACACATGTTTTCAGACTAATGTGGTGGCTTACATTTCCCAGTCATTATTTGTGATGTAAGTGTGCATACATTTGCTTAGAAATCATAGAAAAAGAAAAGGATGCCACTTTTGTTTCTAGACCTGCCTGAGAATCATGTCATTTTAAAGTGTTTTGCTAAAATATAAATAAATATAGACACAAGTTGCAGCCTACAGTGTAACTCACTCAACATGTTTACATACCAGAAACCATCAGGTGCAACTCCAAAGTTTCATGGGAACTTTGGTCAGTCAAACAGTACTTTAAAAGAAAAATGTATTAATAATCATAAATAAAAAGGACACCATTTAAATGGCCTGGTTTGTAAAATATAAGGGAAAACCTTGTTCAGGTTATGGGAAGCTCCAAGTTTCAGCTTCTTTCCTTCAGTGGAAAAGAACAGGAACTGATGAGATCATTTTCTTCCTTCTTCCACAAAAGCAAATGAGCAGTGTTAAAATGTTACATGTAGTAATTTAAAGAACCCTATGATAAATCAATTTAAATCCTAAAAAACTTCACTTTTAAATAGCATTCTATCTGTAACAGCTTACTCTGTCAGCTCACATTCTTTTAATCTGCTTGCATCTTCTCCCTGTGCAGTGTCTTCTATCTTCACCATACCAAATGTCAAGCTGCAGACAGAGAGCGGGGACAGCATACAGGTGTGTGCACGAAAGAACAGTCATGGAAAAGCATCCTGTGGCAGCAAACACTGACCTGAGGCAGCAGCCTGCACATGTCTGCCTGACAGGTACGTGCTCATTACTATGCAAGAAGCAGACACAAACGGTATGCAGCAGCAGCATGCAGTCGCATACACTCGCAAGGGGGAAATAGAATTTGGGCGCAGAAGCAAAGTCAAACATTAATGGGAATCTGAATGGGAAACTGGTTCAATGGTCACAGCAGATCCTTAAAAATTACAGGTATATATTTGTTTCTTTTTATTCTTGTATTTTAACATTTCTAGAAATTTCTTAAAAGATAAGTTACACAAATGAATACTACAAAGCACAAGAACACAGCACATACATATTAACTGTTGGGAAACATGTTTTGCAGAGCATGCTAAGCAGCAGTATTGGATCATTAGCTGTTCAGTTCATCAATTCTGCCTGCCTATCTGTATTCTGCCAACCTCCAGTGTTTTTTGAACAGTGATACCATGAGATCTGTGCTGTCTGCACTAAAGCAGAGAATGCAGTAATAGATTGAAGAATGGCTTGTGCGTGATTGAGATGGGTTCTCATTCACTCCTCTGATAAAGCGGCATAATTTGCATGTAATAAGAGGTGCAGAGGCCAGACATGGGGACTGACTTGGTATTGTGAGGGCCCGCACAGGGCCACAACACAGCACTGTGGACCAGATTATATCTATGATTACTGACAGGTGCCACAGCAGACACAAGCAGTTTTCAAACAGTGGTCACCAACTTCTAAGATTCTTCAACATTCTCTTGCTGGTGTTGCCTCTACCAAGTCCATTTGCCACTTATACATGGTGTAGATGGAGGCTGAATCCTCTGTGTTTATTATGTCAGTGAATATGGTGAAATGTGTTTATCCTTATCTGGATCCTCATGGTGTATGGGTGTCAGTATGTGTGTGCATGCATGTGGAGGGTGGAAGTCACCCCACTGAGAGAGCTGTGTCCTCTCAGCTGCTGCATTTACATTGAAATCAGTCTCTTTGTCCAGGCCCGTCCTAAAGCCTGGCAGGCTAGGAGAGCCTCAGTTATAGCAGCCTAATCCCTGTGCACACATTCACATTAGTACACTGACAAATTGCACCAACACATGCACACACAGCCATTTATACATTCCCACAAATGTAACTAATGCACATATTTAAACAGGGTTACCCACTAAGTATTTTAGGTCAAGTTAGAGAAGCTACAAAAACAAAACTGTATGGAGTATCACTATTTTTATTTTTACTCTTTAAAGTATTTAACATGTGAGTATAAAATGACAAGCCTTAAGGAAACAGACTGTCACAGATGTATGAGACATCACGTTATTAAGTCCAGGGCCTATGTTCTACATCCTACACCCAGAGTGTAGTTAGGCAACCAAAATATATGGATAAGGTAAGTGAAAGATAGTGGTTTTGGTTAAATATTTAGTGTTGCACTTTCATACATTCAGGAGAGTCACTAGATAATTGTCAACACTGTAGCAGCAGAGGCTGAGGTATACTGAGTTTTAGCCGTAGTATGAGTCAAGTTTCATAATGAGCAGGTTCTTGGTTTTCCTTAATGTCTTTCAGCTATAACTGACATTTTACAGTCACAGTGTATCAAATAATGTGAACACAATGCTACTTTGTAAAAGGGTTCGCTCATTTGGTGAACCTGCAAAGAATTATCACCCCAATTTGCAATTTACCTTACAGAGCTTTATATAATGATGTTCCGCTCATTGTTTAGCTGTTTGGCCACAACTTTACTATTTTGGTTCGCTCTCACTACTCTCGTGACATTGCTTATGGTCATAGCAGGCAGCTGTTTTTACTTTAAAAGCTCTAAAATCCCACTATACTCTCCCTGTTCAGTAGCAGCAGACAAATACACCTAGATAGCACTCAGAGAGCTTAAACCTCTGCCAAGGCAGTTCACTGTCCCCATAATGCCAGTACAACTAAAAGCAATATTCCCATGATAGTTTGACTCCCATACTATGATTCCTTGACAACAAAAAACCACCCCTAGCATTTGGAATCACATTGATATAATTATTACTTTGAAACTTATTCAAGAAAAACAGTATTTCACTAATGGCTATTTTCTTCAGGCCTTTCAGTGGCCTTTGAAGATCAAATCTGTTGACACCCTATTCAGTCAACAGAGCTTCAGCTGCTGACTGATTCAAGTGTAAGGACAGATGGTCTCATATGATGAATTGATTGGAGCTGTAATCTGTGATACCGGTTTGTGTAAATAAAATGACTTCACTGTTTGCTAACAACTTCACCAGATCAACACAGACACACCATTGACTTAAAAAGTGATGATACAATATGTCACTGTTGTTCACAACTTGTTTCTGCTTCCCCCCTTGGGTTAAACCAAGGTCATGATTTTCTAATCTTAGCCAAGTGCAATGAACATCTACATAAATATTAAATATAAAAACATTAATCATACCCTGTTATCTGCCTGAACATCCCTCTTTCGCCTGCCCTTTAGTTTCAGCATTAAAACACTTGTGACCCATAGAGCATACCATGACACTTGAGAAAATGCAGCCTTTTCTTAGAGCCTGTTGATGGTTGGTTTAACCAGTGGTTAGGTTTGTTTTACTACTAAAGAAAACAGAAACATATTAACCCAAATTACTGTTGCTATGGTTACCTGCACCTCAGTATACTGTACCTTATGCAGTTATTTAGAAAAGTGGTCAAACCATTTCACCACTACAAGTATCACAGTGCACAGATGCTATATGTAAGACAGCAATGCACACTACACAAAGAAATCTCATACATTAGTTAATTTAATATGTAACTCAGTCTAAGCCCATTCAAAAAGCAGTGTTTATCTGTGTTTAGTAAAAGAGGTAAAAGAGGTGGGAAATAGGAGAAGAGGCTAGAGACACAGGGAGAGAATAAAGCAGAGATGGCAGCAGAGGCTTGCGGGAGCAGTGCAGGGTTTCTTTTTGTTGAGGGAGTGTTGTATTATTTATAGGAGGTGGTGGAGGCAGGCCGCTTCAGACAGAGCAGAGCAAAGAAGGAAAGCAGCCCCTTTCTCTTTTGTGGGTCTATTCCCAGCAGGCAGGCTTTGTGCTGGCTGGATGGCTGCCTTTGAGGAAAATCAGGCAGCTATTGAGCTGAGAGAGAAGGCCGGGTCTGACTCGCCCGCACTGAGACCCAGCATCTATAGCACTACAATGTCTGTCACTGCTGTGGCCAGAGAGAAGAAGAAAAGGATGGCAAGAGAGTGACAGAGGAAGGGGGAATAGTGGGAGTGTTTGATTTTGGCAGGGAGGGAAGAAAGAGAGTGTTTTTGTGATGAGAGAAGAGAAAGCCAAAAAGAGACACAAGGAGTTTGGTGAATAAAATGGAAGCAGGGGTGGAGAAGAGAAGAAAAGGGCAAAAGCGAATAAGGCATGTCTCCTCTACAGTACTGCACTGCATTGATCCATGTTTATTCATGATATTGCATTATTCACAAGATTAGCTGATGCAATTTGGTGCTGAGGGGACGCAATGGCTCCCCCATCAATCCACTCAGTGACCACACAGTTCAACTCCGAGTCCCAAAAACAAGTGGGGCATGGCAGCCCTGTCTGTGAGCTTCAACATTACCCTAGGATTTAGGGGAGGAAAAACTGGATGCAGTGCACTCACAGTCTGAATATATAACAAAGCATGAAACATTGATTCAATCAGAGAGCAAAAAGCAACATGAAAGAGGTCAAATCAACATCTCAGTGCCTCAGACAAACAAGAATTTAGTTGTATTTGGTTGTATTTTGGAAGCTAATTTTCAGAAGCTTAACACATTGTTACAGATGTATAAGATATCAAATGTGGATATCTGTATCTGTGTCTTTTGTCCAACAGCAGGCAGCAAATAAAAAATGTGCACTACCTGCTTTGCATGAAATGATAGACAGAAAAAGTTAGTGCCTCATTGCTGAACATGGTGCAGAGACTAACAGTTCAAGAGCCAAACGTTTTGCTTAGGTGGCAGTGGAGACCAAAACAGAGCTATAAGAAGAGTGACCGGACTCTTACAGTATATTCATTATATCACATAAACAAACCTCCAAAGGAGCGCTTGTCTGCTGGATGTTTAGACATGCAACAGTTTGCTACACACAATAAAATACACCACAATATATCAAATATTAATTTTCTTGATGTGGTGTAGATTTTTACAACCAGTTTTTACTATTTGCAGTGTACTGGTGCTTCAGGCTAAAAATAAAACTGAATCCATGTGTTTGTACAGGGATCATGCCATTTTTATTTAATTGTTTTTTCTTCATTTGTACTCCACAAATGCAACACCACTGTGGGCTGGTTTGGTTTAAGTGACTAAAACGACTTGGTTATGGTTAAACAAAGACTGTGAACATATAAAAGAAACCACCGCTGACTGCTGGTAGAAGATGGGAGCAAACCGCTCTCCGGTTTATCTCTGTGACTTATGTCAGACTGTTGATGCACTTTACTTATAATCTCACATTACTCATTAACAACAATCAACATCTTATTTTTTATTCATCAGCTGTCAGAGCTGCTCTGGTTGAGTGCTGTTGTCTGTACTTCTGCCGGTCCCCTGGCTGGGCTTCAGACAAAGCAGCAGCCTTTCGACAGCGTGTCTGTGCAGTCAGCCATCACAGGTTGGCGACAGGACGCTCTGGCCCTGAAGCATCACTGTGTCACTTTGAAGATAACAGCTACAGGCAAAGCTACACTGTAGTGTCCAGAATGTAGAGGTGCCAGCTATTTGTCTAACTGCATATATACATAAATGCACACTCATACCTGATAAGGCATTGCCTCAATGACCATGGTACATTTTTTTGATACAATGAAGGGATACCTCAGGTTTTTCTCTTGAAAGTTAAAGCACTATTTTTCTCTTGGTGTCTTTCTAATTAAGCCAAAACTTACAAAGTCAACAGGACAGAAACAAGTATACTTGGCTGTGAAGCAGGAAGAATAGATTTGTGTGGTCCACAAATCAACCTGTCAGAAAGTTTTTATAGGTAGAAGACACAGTGATTCAAAGTGTATACCTGCTGTGAGCCTTGGGGGGGCCTTCATTCAAATCAGCCACTTTTACTGCCTGTTATAGCTGTGCAGTTTTGTTGCCTGCCAGTAATGTGGGCTTTCATTTCATCCTGTCTTTGTAGGATGGCGCTAGATGTTAACTTTAACTCTAGAAAATTTGTCTGTACCTTCACATTCCACCCCTGTTTACCTCATTTACCATTTACATCTCCTGGCTTTATGGAGATTATGTTTGCAACTCTTATTAAATAAAGCTCTTATTAAAGCTAATGCATGAAAATGTGAATGTGCACAGATTATTAACAGACAGTCTGGGCATATAGGAATTCTTGTGCAGGGCTCTCCTGGAGTCAAGTAAAGAGTTTAAAGCCACAAGAAAGAACACCTAGTCTAAATATAAGATCACCCAAGAATACAAAAGAATACAAAAAACAAGAATATCCAAGAATACAAAATAGTTGATAAAATTGTGGATACAGGAATAAGATACTGTAGCTGGTAAAATGGGGAGTTTCAAATATTGCACATGATATTGCACATGGTGTTATTGTATATGGTATTCTACTTAGTAGGGGCTATTGCACAGATTTTTCACTGTTTGTATTTGCCATCAGTCTTACTGTGGCAGGAAAAATGCTGTTGTACAGTGTTCTGTGTGTGATGATACTGTCCGCTCTGCTGTGTCTGAGGTTTTGGGTGTAGTTTTTGTGTCTGAGCAGAGTGTGAGCTGTGGAGGGGTCACTTTAATAAAGAGTTGGTTAATGCTTTAAACTTCATCAGGGAAAATCTTTCTGTATACTATACAGAAGACGGCATGTCACGGCATGGCTTAGCTTAGGATGTTATGTGACAAAAGACCAAACAAATTTGACCCAAAATATCCGGAGGTGAGGTGATGAAGTAGCAAACTGCATAGCCTCAAGACAAATGGTATGATATTACTTATAATATGGGAGCATCTAGTTGCAGGGAAACAAGCCCAGGGCACCCACTGACTCTGCATTATGGTGAGTTGATATTATAGAGTAGAATTATTGTAATTGCCTATTATAAAGTGTAATTGTTGCATTCAGATTACATACCATGAACGGACAAAGGTTTTTGTTATTGGAACCCCGCTCCCTATGACATCACCAGTGTGCCAATGTGTGAACAAATGAGTGAATGGGCAAATAGTGTTAAAGCACTCTGAGTATGTTTCAGTGCATAGAAGAGCACTATACAACTATTAGTTAATTTACCACAGCGCTCATTAATCATGCACCAAATCAAAATCAAATAAAATTAAATAGCTTTACTGTCATTGTGCCTATGTTACAACAAAAATGATTGCACTCCCAACACATTAAAAGAACTCAAGATAAGTATGTAAGTAAGTAAAAACAAATAAATAAATAAAAAAACATCGGGCAGCACGGTGGCACGGTGGGTAGCGCCATTACCTCACAGTGAGAAGGTTCGGGGTTCGCGACCTTCTGTGTGGAGCTTGCATGTTCTCCCCGTGCTTGTATGGGTTCTCTCTGGGTACTCCAGCTTCCTCCCACTGTCCAAAGACATGTGGCTGAGGCTGATTGGTGACTCTAAATTGCCCATAGGAGTGAATGTTTTTGGTTTTTCATCTGCGTGTTGGCCCTGCGATGGACCAGCGACCTAGTCAGGCTGTATCCTGCCTTTTGCCCAATGCCGGCTGGGACTGGCTCCAGCGACCCTGTTCGGGATTAAGCGGTAGAGAAAAATGAGGAAAACATCTGTCACATTCTGAATTAATATGCTACCTTAACATTCTGTGTGTCTATAAAACTGTGTTTAGAGCCATTCTAGCTCTGTGGTAGGAGCTATTTTTCAGTGTATTTGTCCAAGTTTTTATTGTTGTGTACCACCTGCCTGATGGCAATAGTTCAAATCTGCCAGTAACAGAGACTGCACAGTTTATCAAACAGCTGTTGAACAGAAAAAACACAAAAATGTGACATCTTCACCACTTTGCCTGCAGTCAAGAGGCTGAAGTCCCTGTTTTACCTCTCAACCAGTATGAGAGTATGTTCACACACTGTGCATGTAATGCTGATACTGACAACGCTGCCATTTAACTAGTGAGAGGTGACAGCCCTGCTAGCACCCCCCACCCCCAGTACCTCAAACTTGGTTTAGTACTACCCCAATTATATTTAGTTCATTTGGGTCAGAGTGGGGTCCCCTTGTATTGCTGCACATCCAAAGGCTCTGTGTATCTTTGTATAATTCAGGAGTGTATCTGAGCAGACTGTATCAGCTCTAAGGTAGGATGTCCTGAGCTGATAACCCAAAGGATCAGTATCACCTTAAATGAAGTCCTTTCTTTCCTGTTCTCTACTGTGTTTTTCAACCTTAGCTTGATAGTATTGCAGCGCTGCTCTCCTTTATGACAGCCAGGCTTGGCAGTGCAAACATTCCACTGCATGTGCCTGTGAAAATTAGTGTGTGAATGTGAAAAATTATTTGGGCGCAAAGGAAACTGATTGGATCAAAGAGAAGCGTGCAAATCACGGAGGTAGCAGTTCTTCACTTTTTTACATGGTGCTTGCCGTTGCTTTCACTCACTGAAATGACAAATGTCACTGGCTGCAGGTCAAGTCGGCCATCACTAGTCAATGGTAACTTGGTGACAGACAAGACTGTGAGCTGGATAAAGCGATCTCTGCAGCTGGTGTTCATACTCAGCCAACGATTTGAGAGAGGACCCTCCTCTGTTAAACAGCAGGGTGCAGCTGAGTGGAAGTGTTTTGATAGTTCCAGCAAATCAGAAAGAATTCAAGAATGAAAGAGGTGTGCAGGAAGGAGAGTAATGAGAGGAGGAACTGGACAAGATTCGAGATCTTGAATCTTGTCCAGACAAAAGTGAAAACAAAACAAACCAAACCAAACAAAGTAAAGGAAGCAAGATGTGGTAGAGCACAGAAGAGGAAGAGGAGGTGCAGGGAATAATTTGATGTGTAATTTGTTGACCAGCAGAGGCAGCAGATACTGTCAGGCTGACATGTTTGGGGAGATTTTACTCCCATTATCATGAGCTCCTGTCTATTTAACATAATAGTTTCTTTTTTTCTCACAGCCCACCACCCCTTCCTCCTTCCCCTTTTATAACAAGTTTGTCATGGTAACATTTACAAGGTTATTGATATATTTCTGTTTCTGTTGGTGCAGTCTCACATCATAAAGTCAGTTTTCTACACTTTTACCCTTCTGAAAATAGTTTTGTTTGTAAGATGACAAAGTAATATGAGAGCAGTTTGGTGAGTGTGTCTCAATAGCTGCAAACAAATTTCAGCAATGGAGGATGTTTTGAGAGATGCAGACAGGGTGTCCTACCTTTTTCACTCCATCTTCCAGTGTTTGTTTCTCTCCTTCTCTTTCCTCCACCATAAGGCTCTCCCTAATGAGCACTGCATACAGTATGTACCTCTCTGCTTTTTTGATTCTCCAAAAACACAAGAGAAAGCAATTCCTTCTGTAGTACCCCAGTTCTTTAATTGGACAGCTCTGAATAACGAAAGAGTCCATCTTTTTTCATCTAGTGCTGATTTATTTTAACCACAAGTAAAATTACAAATACAACCCGGGTTTCTCCCTTTCCAGACACACACACAGGCTGCTGGGAAGTGGAGTCCCTGGCCACACAGAACCTAATACATTTATAAGGTTTAGGCTAACCCTTTACCCAGATGAAGTCAATCCGAAGACTTCATCTCTTATATAGTGCTCCACATGCTTTGAGCAGCTGTATTTTTACCTAGTCATAACAAAATGAAGAATTTCAATGTGTGTGTGTGTGTTGTCACATGGTGTGTAGCTAAGTCATTCATTCATTCATTCAGACATGATATTCTAATACAAGGTTAATGCAGGAAAACAATTGGTGCCTATGGTTCATTTTTCAGAATCAACATTCTATCTGCTAACCTTGAAACAAAACAGACTTTAAATTTTACTAAACTGCATTACTAACACATTAATGTCTAACAATTATCTAACTGATTTACTAATATCTAACACTTCTTATGTGCTGCAGCCAACAGCTCCTCTACATCAACCAATCTGGAGATAGTATGCTAATGAGTTTAACCTTTCATTTGAATCATTATTGGATAATGAGTCGAGTTCAGATTAATGAGGAGAGGGATGGTCCTTACATGTATGTACACTATGTATGATGCTTCCAACCCTTGCATCAAAACATCCATCTTGGATTGCAGCAGCAAATTTTCTGAGCGAAAAGGCTCGGTTTTGTGTCTGATCAGGGTAAAGAGTAAAGTTGAGCAGACACTTTTATTAATCCTATATGTTTAAATCGCCCCAACCGCAGGACCAGAATCCGCGACTTCACTGCTCAAACTTGTTTGCTCACTCAGCCGGGCACGATGTGAATGCTCACTCTGGACATTTAAACAGAGCCCCGGAGCAAGTTTGTTTGTTGACAACTCAAGCAAAGTTTAGGTCAACTAAAGAAAAACAGTGTTGCTTTTAACCATTTAATTTTGTATAGCTGGTGAATAGAGTTGTTTTTTGGCAGCCTGTTTTAATTTTAGTCTAGTCTTTGTGTGAAGCTGTCATTTTAGTTTTTATTAGTTTTAGTTACGTTCATACTCTTTTTAGTCTAGTGTTAGTCGACGTAAACTGATGACATTTTAGTCTTATTTTTGTCAGAATTATCAATGACTATTTTCATTTAGTTTTAGTCGACGAAAACTGATGACATTTTAGTCTAGTTTTATTCAATGAAAATTGTATTTTAGTCTCTTTTTAGTAATGCAATTCTATTTAACCCAGTCAATATAGTATAAGTACCTAGTAGTATAGAGGAAACCAAAAGTTTCTTTTAGCCAAACCCATTTCAAACAAGGTTATCTTATTATATTATTGTTACCTTATAGACTCAAGAATACATCCAATACACATTTTGTGTCATTTTGTGGCCACATTTGTCCCCATCTTTTTCCACAACACATTGTTTTCTTTTCCACTTCTATGTAATGAAATTTTTTCCAAATGTCGTTGCTTCTTTTTCTCCCAATGACGAACCCCGGCTGGCCGGCCATTGGTCCCTTTCTCTGTGTCAGACTTAACTTTGTTTGTTGTCACCTTCTAAATAATGCCGTGAGTGGGGCTTAAGGAAGTGACGTCACCTGCTTCTGGGCAGTGCAACCTGACGCGGCCCCTGAAGCGAGACACAGGAAACAGAAATACTGCAAAATAATAATAATAACACGACTGAACGAGACAAAATAACATTATAACATTTAGTTTCATCTCTTTTTGGTCAACAAAAATGAAGAGACATTTTGGCATAGTTTTTATTTTGTGAACCACATTTAGTCTCTTTTTTTTTTCGTCAACAATACTGCGGTATTGCATTATACATTTAGTTATAGTCACCGTCACATGACCAGCATTTTCGTTGCATCTCGTCTTGTTTTCATCACACAATAAAGGTTCGTTGACGACGATATTTAGTCATAATTTTCGTTGACGAAAGCAACACTACTGATGAACAGCGGTAATCTGCTGTCAGTATTTCTCCTGTTGCTGCAGATCATGACAGCATTTTGATGACACATTGTACAGTGTGGCACTGCCAGAGCTTGATTAGCCCCCTCCATATATGGCTTATAATTATATTATATACAGTCACTGGCCTTATTTCAGTTGATTCTGTCTACAAATTGTGATATCTCGTCTGTGCCACGTTGTTATGTTATTGTCTTTGTACTGTAGTGTTCTGAACTAACTTCGGACCATGGATCTGCAACACAGCTGACCAGATTTCTGACATGCCAGGATTCCACCTATGCAGTCGGGAGGCAGATCATTGATTGCGGGTCATAAAATGTGCACCAGGTGCCTTGCTCACACTGTTCATCAAATGACAACTGATCAGGCTGAAATTTGGCCCAACTCTAAAAGTAGTTGGGCGTGACTGAATTGGATCTAAAACCAGGTCGAAGCCATACAGTGTCTGCTTGGCTTAAGTCAAATCTGGGAGCTGGAGCATGAGGACTGCACAAAAATATGAGTAATAAGTAGGGTAGGCCTGTTTACTTATTTAGCAGTTATTAATATGAATGCAGAAAGCACTGCAGGGGCATGAGCCACTTTGTGTTTATTGTCTTTGTCACAGCCAAACAATCTGCAAAGGCAACATGAGTGTTCCTGACAATGGATCAGTAATGTTATTATTTCACTACTAAAGTGATAAGCCTCTTGAACTGTTTTGCCTTATAACTCAAGTTACAAGTGCATTTACTTGTAGTACAAGATTCAAGTACATTTACTTAAGTACTGTACTTAAGTATTAAGGAGAGTGAGAGAAAAGATGGCGCCGCTGTCTTTGGCTTGCTGCCGGCTCCTCCTATGCTTGTTTTGTTTTGTGATTTTCGATACTGTTTTTGTTTTGTCATCATTGGTATATGATCGCTCGACACTAGATATTCTCAACTCAATGCCTGTCTATCGAGGCTATCAATCGAATCCACCTCCACCCCTGTTAGCGTCCATACCTTTTTTCCTCCGGCGTCCTGTTGGCCCTCTTCCAGGCCGTTTTTGCCGTAGGCGATGTGACAGGAGAGGTGGACTTCATGTTAAATTGAAATCCTGCCTGGATTCGCCGTCATGTACTGAACATCTCGTGGAGCATGATACCATCGACCCAAGGCAGACCCTGATTCATATCTACCGCTTTCTTCGTCTGGTTGGCTCTGACGCCGATCCCCCTCGCCCATGCTGCTGATTTGTGAGACGCTCCCACGGCATTGCACGCTAGACTATCTTCGCCCAGTGGCTCGTGCTGCCCCACTTCTTGCACTTTTTAATGCAAGATCCCTCAACAACAAGACTTTTGTTCTTAACAACCTTATTTCCACATACGACCTGGATTTGCTCTTTCTCACTGAGACTTGGTTAACACAAGGCGATTATAGTCTGTTCTCTGAGCTCCTTCCGGCTGGATATTCGTTTTTTAACACCCCGTGCCCTGCTGGTAGAGGCAGCGGTCTGGCATCTGTCTTCAAGCCTACCTTAAAATGCCGCCTCATCCCTTCCAAGAGCTATTCCAGCTTTGAGCTACAAATTTTTGTTTTAACGCTGCACTGCCCTATCTTATGTGCAGTGGTTTATGGGCCGCCTAAATCTAAGGACTTCATTAACAAATTCAGGGAACTCCTGGCGGAGCTCATCCCGCAGTTTGACAGCTTTCTTATCTGTGGAGATTTTAACATCCACGTTAACTGTGCTTCTGACCAGCTAGCAAATGACTTTAATTCTTTATTGGCCTCTTTTGATCTCACCCAGTCAGTAGTATGCCCCACTCATCAATGTGGGGGCACACTCGACCTTGTCATCTAGCGGGGATTGTGTGTGTGTGCATTGGGGATGTATCAAATATGGCTATTTCTGATTATTTTTTCGTCCATTTTGAGGTCCTAACCCCGCTAAGTCTACATAGACCCACGGCTCTTTGTCAGCGCCGCAGAGTGATCACCCCTACTACGGCCTCTGATTTTGCAGCTGCTTTCCTAGCCTCTGACTCTTATTCTTCAGAAGCCCTGAAGCCTCCTTCATTCCCTGATGTCTTTCTCTCCTCATTCGACTCTACATGCTCCTGGATTATTATATTCCATCACACCCTTCAGGAAGAAGATATCTAGGAACACTTCTGCTCCATGGTTAAATGACACCACCAGGGTATTGCGGAGACGCTGCAGGCAGGCTGAGCGTAGATGAAAGAAGGATGGCCTGCACGTCTCTCTGGGCATGTTAAGAGACAGTTTGGTTACCTATCAGAAATCTGTAAAAGATGCTAAAACTGAATACCTTTCTAACATTATTTCGAATAATATTCATCATTCTAGAGTTCTTTTTAATACCATAAAATCTGTTATTAATCCTGCTGCTATCCTGTCTAATGAGGGGTCGGTTCAGACCTGTAATGAGTTCCAACATTACTTTATTGATAAAGTTTGGGCCATTCAACAGAGTATTCCCAAGACCACTCCCCCTGTCTCTCATGTCCAGTATACCTTGGAATCTTTTACTTCAATTTCTCTGGCGCAACTTAAAAATTTTGTGCAGCAGTTAAAACCTGCTTACTGCCCCTTAGATCCTGTCCTGGCCAGGATAATCAAGGAGGTTATTAACACTGTTGGTCACTCTCATATTTGTTAACAGCTGCCTCAGTATGGGCAGAGTCCCCTCCGCTCTTAAGCATGCTATAGTGAGACCTCTCCTTAAGAAGCCCAACCTCGACCCCACTATTTTGTCCAATTTCTGCCCAATTGCTGTTTTTATCTAAGGTCTTGGAAAAAGACAGCTACAGTCTCATCTGGAATGTCTGGATGCTGAAAATTTTCAATGAGGTTTTAGGCCTCATCATAGCACTGAATCTGCATTATTGAAGGTCCATAATGATATTACTCTGGCTCTCAATGCCAAGCACCCCGTTATTCTAGTTCTCCTTGATCTGTCGGCAGCGTTTGATACTGTCGATCATGCAGTTCTTCTCTCCCATCTGGAACATTACGTCGGCCTGAGAGGTGCGGTCCTAAATTGGTTTACTTCTTTCCTGACGAATAGGACCTTCTCTGTCGTTATTGATGACAGTTCCTCCACCTCAGCCCCTTTTTCTTCGGCGTCTCCAAAGCTCAATTTTCACCCCGTTACTTTTCTCTTTATATATGTCTCCACTTGGTTCAATCATTTCGCAGCACAATATTCACTTTCATTTTTATGTGGACAAAGTTCAGATTTACTTGCCGCTGATCCAATGTGATTCCAATGCCCTCATCCTGTTGCAGAACTGCTTTCGTGATATTAAACATTGGCTATCACAGAATTTCCTCCACTTAAATGAATGTAAGACTGAATACATCGCTTTTTGTCCTGACTCCTCCGTTGCTGGACCTAATTTAGGCGCCTCAGCCCCATCATTCACTGATACTGTGAAAAACCTAGTACTATTTGACAGTAGCCTTAGATTTGACAAAGAGATTAGGTCTGTGGTCAAAACCAGCTTCTTTCACCTGAGGCTCCTAACCAAGGTGAAGCACTTTCTGTCATGTGGATTTAGAAAAAGCCATTCATGCTTTCATCACTTTGCGACTGCAATGCCCTTTATATAGGAATCAACCAATCTCTCTTTCGGAAGCTTCCAATGGTACAGAACGCTGCTGCTCGTCTACTGTCAAATACTCCTAAGTACTCTGTCTGATCTGCTGTCCATTCGTACTCCGCTTAGGGCGCTGTGTTCTTCACAGCACATGTCCTTGGTTGTCCCGCAGACTAAGTGCAAAAAATGGGGCGTTCGTTTGTTTGCCGTATACGGAACTCTGGAACTCCTTACCGCCGGAGTTACGGTCCATAACTAAGTTATCGTTTTTTTAAGTCCAAACTAAAAACTTATCTTTTTAGACAGGCTTTTTGTGCTTAATCTGCTCCAGTGGCATCATGTTGATGTCTTTTAGCTTGCTGTTTTATACTTATATATGATATGGAAGCCTTTCATTATCCTTTGATTTATATCTTGTTTTTATTTTTCTTGTTTTTGGTCTTACTGCTATGTTGTTGGTTATTTATTTTCTATTTGTTGTGTTGTGAAGCGCTCTGGGCTCCTATGGAGTTGTAAAGCGCTATACAAATAAAGTATTATTATTAATGATTAACTCAAGAGTTAATCATTAATTGTAAATAATACATTGGCACACAATAAAATAGGCATTTCATTGAGAATTTTCCACTCAAAATTATAGGCCTGTACTGTATGTGTCTGAAGTGCAAAAATGCTAACTCTACAGAGTCTATTCTATTCCTCAAAAATGAAACAACATACTATTATAACCAAGGCTGATGCTCAAGGATCTGTCTAGACCTTCTTGCTGCAACTTAAGACTGACATAATTTGTGAATATTATAGAAAATACTAGTGTCTAGATGATAAAATATTGATCAGCATTCTTTTAATGCAGAGTTATTCAGTTATTAAACATCTAAATTTAAATTGATTACTCATTTTGATGCAGGCCTAGTGTGCACTGTAAGTTGTACAGTGAATGAAAATTTAATTACATTTAGCATAGGATAATACCTAAAAGGATGGGTGTTCATGTAACGGTACTGATAATGAGGTAATTCAGACAGAAAATGATGAAATGCCATAGAACAGAAGTTAGATTCTCATTGTTCAAAAGACATCTGGTTTATCCTCAGAACAAATGGCCCTGTCTCTTCCTGCCGCTTATGGCCACCTCTACAAGTGTGATTTTCCCATTCCCAGACCCAGTTGATTATGTATATACCATAGCAGTATATACTGTATTTCCCTTGAAAATCAGCCAGTCTAAAGGGTGTAGTGTGTAAACAGTGGAGCTTTTGTCCACTGAACATTTAGCTGCTGAGGTGGACTGAACAAACTGAGAAACTTTTGTGTAAGGAGGAAAGTCTGTGTGTGCTGACATGTGCTTGTATCTGCCTCAGCCCATGTGTTCAAATCTGTGTGTTTGCAATCCTGGTTACTAAGAACAGTGTACGTACAGTATATATCGATAGGTCGATATATACTATATGTAGCAGTTTGCCAGTATAGCGTGTATATACTATTGTGCTTTCTTGCACAAGATTGATAGGGTAAGTTCTCTAGTTGTCCCTAGAGATCCCAGTATTTATTGGAAACAACATACTGATGATTTTTCTGCTTTTAGGGCCTTGTTAGGAGTGGGACAGAGATAGTCTTGAGGGTGGTGCCAGAAATGTCCCAAGGTCATCCAAATAAAAAATAAACATCATCCCCTCAGCAAAGGTCTTGGTAATCTGATCTTGATCTTGTGTTCAGTGTTGGGTCTAAGGATGAGGATAGATTCAATGAAGAAGAGTCGCTGAATGACCAGGAACATTCTGTGGGGATCATTAAGGTGCTTAGTAAATTTCATGGCAATCTGTCCATTCGATTTTGACATTCATAGCTGAAATGAAATGAAATTTTAACTTGGCAGTCTTGCTAGATGACAAGTCAGGGGGGCCAAAAAAAGTCATTAACAGATTAGTGATATACTGTAGATGCAGAATAAACTTTGTGGCACTCTGGACTTACAGGTAGCTGCTCTCAACCTACTTTAATGGAATTGTGTAGTTTAATAGACTTTTACCTTAAAATGAAGAGAAATGCTTGCAAAAGGCCACTGTTATTATAGCCAATGTATTAATTGTCTGTGGGCCCAGACAATATGACAACTTGGACCTGAGTTTGCTTCCAAACCCTACATTATTTTCTTTTGTTTGGTTTGTGTGGTTGCCATGTTCACATGGCAAGCTATGGCTGCAAGTTGATGAGAGCAGCTGTGCCAGCATGTTATTATAACCCGCAGTTATGTTTTATTGTTGGGTGATCTTTTGTGGTCATAGTAATAATGGTGGGAGCAACGGGAAGTCAGGAGGTTAGGGTGGGTGGATGGGTTGAGAAAACACAGGATGGGAGACCAGTGCTTGTTTGTCATTTCAGACCAAGAGTCATCGTTTCTTTTAACCATCACTGTTCCATAACTTTAATTGTGTGTTTATTACTTTAATCATATTGACAAAGGTCCTCAAACTTTAATACACAATCACAATTGTTCAATAATACTAACCAAGTTACTTTTGTGCATAAGGTCTGGTCTGGTTTGTTAACTACTACTTTTATAATGTATGGTTGCCAGTGCAATTGATATGATATTTATCATGGAGCTGATAGCTCATTCTTGACCTTGGAAACAGCACTTTGACAAAACAACTTAACTCAAGGTCCACTAACTTGATTGATTTTAACTATACAGTCACTGTAAGCAAATTCAATTTTCTCCATTGCTGAACTTTACTTACTGAACTTTAGATGCTTTCTTTATGGTTCATAATTTTGATACCAGTCTGGAGTTAGTCGTAAAGGCTTACTGTATTTTCTGATTCAACATAACTTTCTCATGAGAGTCTAAATGTTCTTTTCCACCATACCATGGTTAAAAATCTGGAGTAACACTGAAATATGATCAAGAAATGGTCTTATTTAATGTTACACCTTTCAGCAGCTTTGTCTGGCTCCAGTCTTGTGACTGCTGTACTCCATCAGATCTGTTTAGCCAGCGTTCATCACTGAGCTGAGGCAGGAAGTCAGCAGGAGACTGACTCGATCTGAATTGGACACAACTCACAAATTATCCACTCACTGGGGAGTCTGCCTGTTAACAGCACACTGTAGCCCTGTATAAGAGTGGGGGCATGGAAACACTGGTCCCAGTATACATGAGCCCACACTGCAGGGGAACAGAGTGGCAAGAAATTAATGTCAGTGCATGAAAGGGAGGAGTGTTGAAGGAGAGGCAGGGGGAAAGCTTTCCTGCCATTTGGCATGTTAAGAGAAACAGTAAAGAAATATTATGATTATTAAAACCTTTTGAAGTTGTCTTCAGTTGACCTGCACCTGCAGAGAGATAGTAAGAGTACTTATTCTGCCAGCAGCATAGGTCCACCTTTCTCTCCCTGACATGTTGACCAATACTAAATGTAAAATCAGCCAAAACATTTTTTGATTGAAAAATTCACCCTCCATACAGTTGTCATGTAAGCTATATAGACCAAAACCATTGTTTGTACCAGGCTGTAAATATGCTAATTTCTGCTGTAAAGTTGGGCAGTTGTGCATGGGAATCTATGGGGACTGACTTCCTTTTGGAGCCAGCCTCAAGTGGCCATTTGAGGAACTGCAGGTTTTGGCACTTCCACACTGGATTCATTTCTCACCCTCAAAGGTTGCTGTTTGGTCATCCCTGAGATAAGATCATTGTTTTTTGTTTTGTTTTTTTAATAAATGTTTTTCCTCTGATCCTCATTTGCCCCATAGTGTTTTTTTCAGTTGTTATACAGTAGATATACAGAGGACTCTGCTATCTGGCCCAACAGGTGCTAACAAAGTATCAGGTCATTACATTTTATATCTCTTTGGTTTTGGGCTGGCTTTGGAGTTTGCTTATTTTCATATTTAGTGTAGCCAGTGCTTTGTATTATCCTGGCAAGCTAATGGTCAGTAACAGATTAAATGAAGCAAAAATGTTACTGCAAGGCCTCAAACTTAGTATGTTGAATTGTAAAGGTTGTGGGCCAAGTTTTACGCCCATGCAGGGACCCAGTCTGGACTGAAACCAGGGATGTTCTAGTTATATGCACCGATACTCTTTTTATTATTTCCTTTTTTAGGGCTTCTCATAAAGTGAATGCCTGTAGCAGTGAGTAGCAATATGACATGAGACAAGTTTGTCTATAGTAGGAGTATAAGAACCAGATGCCCCACTGTTAAAGTGTAGTTAAAAAAGACAAACTCCTCCAAACCTAAAATCCTTTTCCGCAATATCTCAGCTTTTTGCAACCTAATATCCCTAGGAATTTCATTTATATTGCAAAATTCTGTCCATCCAGGATAATCACCTTTATTTGGCCAAGTATGTTATACACAAGGAACTTGTTTCCGGTACAGAACCAAGGCAGCCATCCACAGAGCCAACCCACACCAACAGCAACTTGGGGGTTCAGTGTCTTGCCCAAGGACACTTCGACATGTGGATTGCAGGCAACCTCCAACTCTTCGGTTGGGAGACGACTGCTCTACCCACTGAACCACAGTTTCCCCCATCCACTGCTAACATTTACTGCTGATAGAGGGAGTAGTGTGTTCTTTATGTTGCAAAACTGAAAGTAAGAGGTTGGAAGGCAGGGTGATCAATCAGTGACTAGCTTTTCCAAGTCTCATGCTGTAAACTGCATTTCCCATCTTTGTACAATCCAGCATTAATGTTTCCAACAACGTAACCACAATTGCTCCCTAACTTTAATCATACTACCATGCACAGATATTGTAAAAAGTCAAGGTGTCACATCAAAATTTTTATTTGCCATTTATGCATAAACAGACAGTCTAGGCATATAGGAATTCTTGTGCAGCTCTCATTTGGAGTCAGGTAAGGAGTCAAAAGCCAGAAAGAACACTTAGTCTTAAAATAAAAAGTTACATAAAGGCAACAAAGCATTATAAACCGCAATACACAAACATAGGGTAATATTTTCCCCAGTGAACTTCAGACATTGCACTTAATTCACATGGTGGAGTTGGATATGTCATTATGCTTGGTGAGGTATTGAGGGGTTATAACATAGTAAAACACAATTTATATTCAGGCCTGTTTCCATTGCTTGTTAGAGAATGTCCTGCTATTATTCAGGTCCCCCAAGAGAACACTGTTGATGAAATGCTCTTACAAAAATACCTTGTGGAACATTTCTGTATTATTATTGCACATGTCTAGTAAGGGGTTATTGCATATATATTCTCACATTTCTCACATTTTCATATTTGTCATCAGTTTTAGTGTGGCAGGGAAAAAGCTGTTGTAAAGTCTTGTTCTGTGTGTGATGATACTGTCCGCTCTGCTGTGCCTGAGGCTGTAGGTGCAGTTTTTGTGTCTGAGCAGGGAGTGAGCTGGGTGGCGTGGATCTCTGAGTATGTTCTCCGCCCTTTTACGACAGCACTGTGTGTACAGTGTGTCCATAGCAGGCAGTTCAGTCCCAATTATCCTCTCTGCAGTCTTTATGACCCTTTGAAGAGCCTTCCTCTCTGCCTGTGTGGTGTTACCATACCAGACTATGATGCCAATAGTGAGGATGCTCTCTACCAGTCCTCTATAAGCCTGATTGAGAGGGCGACAGTTCAACATAGCTTTTCTGAGTCACCTGATGAAGTATAGCTGCTGCTGGGCTTTCTTCACTGTGGCAGCTGTGTTCAGTGACCAGCTCGGGTCAGATGTCACCTGCAGGCCCAGGAACTTGTGGTTGTCAGCCCTCTCCACCTTCATCCCTTTGATGATCAGGGGCAGCAGAGAGGAGGGGTTCTTCCTGAAGTCTACTATTCACTACTTTCACATTCACACACCGGTGTTATTACTGGGAGCAACTGGGGATTCAAGTGTCTTGCTCAAGGACAGTTCGACATGTTGACTGGACAAGCCGGGAATTGAACCGCTAATCCTCTGGTTAGGAAACGACCCACTCTACCTCCTGAGCCACAGCCACCCCTGGCTGTTGTTGTCATGGTTGGAGACGCAGTCGTGGGTATACAGGGTGAAGAGTTTGTGGCTGTGGTTACTGGGTCTTGTGCAGGGATTGTTGTTGTTGTGTGATGCCATATGCTCTTCCAGAACTGTTCAGTCTGCTCTCATGTTATTACCCTGCCAATGAGAGTACACCTGGGATGGCTCAGTGGAGAACATTTGGTTTATTCTCCTGGCTTCAAGAGGTGTACCTCTTCAACCTGGTGGCCAGAGCTGTGAGCCTTTGCTTGGCAGTCTCTAAGGCCTCAGGTATGGACAGTGAGTTGTATTTCTTCATCATTTCTGCAATTCTGATAGCTGGCTAACTATCTCTCCATGCTGCCTTGATCTTGGTCTCCAACCTCCTTCTCCATGGAGGTTCTTCTCCTTATGGCCTTGGTTGAACGGTTGCCATCTCAGTGATTGTCATAGTAGGGATTGCTCTTAGTGCTGCATTTACATCATCTAGTAGACTTTCAGAAGGCACTTCACTTAGTCTTGGTAACCAGCCACGGGAGTTCCAGGTGTCCGTCTTGCTCATGATCTTCAGTCTCAGGTCAGCAGCCCCTGAATCAAGCTCATCCCGGCCTGTTATTGGGGCTTGATACCCAATCTCCAATTGTGGGGGTGATGATGATATCTCCCCATGACCGGTCGTCCTGGCTCCCCCCTTTATGTTGTACCTCATCAATCTCTAGTTGTGATAGCAGGTGCTTCTTGCAGATGTTATAGCACTGAGCTACTAGTTGCTTCGATGTTAGTGTAGATGTTGGGTTTCGAAGTATCCATAGGTCTCACATCCTCTGTATGTACAGTCAGGGAAAAAATTATTTGAACCCCAGCTGATTTTGTAAGTTTGCCCACTAACAAAGAAATGATCACTCTACAATTTCAGTGGTAGGTTTATGTGAACAGTGAGAGACACAACAATAACAAAAAAATCCAGAAAAATGCATTACAAAAAAAGATATAAAGTAATTTGCATTTTCATGAATGAAATAAGTATTTGATCCCTTTGCAAAATGTGCTTTTGTACTTGGTGGCAAAACCTTTGTTGGCAATCACAGAGGTCAGAC
>NW_018128156.1:443943-452652 GCF_001952655.1 Monopterus albus
TCGCTGACTGATAGGGGATCAAATACTTATTTCATTCATGAAAATGCAAATTAATTTATATCTTTTTTTGCAATGCATTTTTCTGGATGTTTTTGTTATTGTTGCATCTCTTACTGTTCACATAAACCTACCATTGAAATTGTAGAGTGATAATTTCTTTGTTAGTGGGCAAACTTACAAAATCAGCTGGGGTTCACGTTGACCCGGACGACGTCCGAGCCGGTGTGACTTATTTTTGCAACTCTCATTACCGGTGAAGTAGGCAGATAGCATTAAGGGCCTTGCCTAAGGACCCAGGTAGGATATTGACCATGCCCATTGAGCTATTCTGACTGACTGACAGACGCTCTCTCTCTCTCTCTCTCTCACACACACACACACACACACACACACACACACACACACACACCCCCAGGAGCAGTCTGATACTATAGAGCTTTACCGTGGCCATGCAGGACGATGGTACTGGCTGGGACAACACAGCTAGGGCTGGCTGGCTTTGCTGGAGCAATACATTCCTTTCCAATAAAAGCAATTTGCCTCTCTATTTGCTTTTGCAATGATCATTTGTAAATAATGGTTAAATCCTG
This sequence comes from Monopterus albus, assembly GCF_001952655.1. NCBI lineage: Eukaryota > Metazoa > Chordata > Actinopteri > Synbranchiformes > Synbranchidae > Monopterus > Monopterus albus. Next base: position 444,534 of record NW_018128156.1, read on the forward strand.
AAGGTAAGGCTGCACTTTTGCACTTTTCTGTGACACTGGAGCCTGTGGGTTAACAATGGCATGGCCTGTCAGCTTCCAAAATGTATGCTATTATATGTATATGAGCATGAAAGTTCATCCTTGACTATCAGAACATTAGATTTACAAAACATTAAGTTAGGGTCCATTTACTAGGTTTTTGTAAAGCCTTCAGCAATAAATGAACCATATGGCAGCTGATTAAACTCTGTGAGATACAGCTGAGAGCCCTGGAAAACCCACTGGGTGAGCTTTAATGTGTCAATGTAATTGTCAACTAAGTAAATATAGTTTTTAGGAAATCTAATGCTAGCTAGATTACAGTATGTGAAACCTTTATTTGGAAGGTATCTGCAAACTGTTAGCAGCCAACATAATGGCCTAATGCAAGCTGCCTCATGACAGCAGCACAGAGAACTGATGGTATCTGTGCGCCCACACATATGCAGCAATTACAACTTTCTGTACTGTCTTTGCACTTTTTCTGTGGTCTGGTTTCTTTGTAGCACCTCTTTCTATCACTGGCAACGTATGATTCCATGTAGCTGTCCCTTCACACTCATTGTCCATCATAACAGAAAAAAGGTCCATCAGTGACTGGATCATAGCATGAGATTAGAATTGAAAGAGTGAAATAACTACATTCTGTGGGTTGAAAGTAGAAGCAAGAATATTTTACAGGCAAAATTCATGTTAGCCAACCCAACCTGTTCATATAGCAGCAGGGCAGACAGTAAAGCAGTGACTTTCCGTGAGCAAAGGAAGCAATGGAGAGTGAGGCAGCAGACTAATTGTTATGCTTGAGTCTTTTATTAAAAAAAGCTGAGCTGCATGGAGGCATAGCATCTGAAAAAATACAATTTTTTCTTCAGATCAGATGAGATAGAAAAAATATGGAAGGTTAAGGCACAAGTGGTCCAAGTCAGCTAAGCAAATAATCAATGTAATGACATAATAAGATTACCCTAGATACTGGAAAAAAATGTGTGGCTTTGTGGAGGTAATCAACTGATTTTTTCCTGAACAGGAGAGAGACATGATATCCTGCTGAGAACAGATATATAGCTACAACTGGGTAAACAGCACAAAGGGTTAATAGGCTGCCAAACAACCCTGGGGTTGGGCTTCACAGGATCAGTACTGGGACAGGCAGCAGAGCTGGAGGGGGGAGGACAGGTTGAGGAGGAGGCTGGACCTTCTTGTCTCCCACTGGGGCAAAGTGGGCTTCATCCCACCCTCCTCCTGCCACTGCTCTCTCTCCCACAGTGCTGGGGCTTTAAGTCCGTCTCCCAGGAAACAGCTGCTGACAGAAACACACATGCACACACACTCCCTGAATAACAAGGCCCTGCAGTGCAGAAAGTGTAGGGCTTTGTTAGACAACAACCAGGCATGAAATCACTGCACCGTACTGCCACCATGATGAGTCAATCTATACCTCCTGTTTCTCTTTGTTCATGCCTGTGTGTGTGTGTGCAGGCTGAAGATGAGTGTGTTTTCTGGTTCTCCTCCAGGCCTTGCACAGCTCTGTCTTTGACTGGGTTGGCTGTCTTTTGTTTAGACTCCTCTATAGCTCAGCTCTGACACACACCTCATGCTGTGCATCATAAACACAGTATCAGAGGATTACGTTAACTTTGCAGACTTTAAATCAGAAGCCGTTTACTGAGTACATTTCCATACACCTGTTCCTGAACACCCTTTGAATCCAAACATCAAAAATCTGAATGAAAATGACTGGAATATGAACATTCATCTTCATTTCACCAGCACCTCTACCTAGCTAGCTGATGTTGTAGTAGTTTGTGCTAGCCCTCACTGACTGGTTCTTTCATCAATTTTTCTGTGCACAGGATTTAGCTTCTTTCGTCATTTTAAGAGTTCAGTTCCCATTTCTACATAAACTGTTCATTTCTCATTCATAACATCCATGAATGCTAATGTCTTTTAGCCACCATTTTTAACTGTAATCCATGCGGTCTTTGAACTGGGGTCTCGTTTATAAATGGGGTTTATGTACAAAACAGGGCATGAAAGTGGCACACACCACTTCGCACACACAAGTTGTGATCTATAGAAACCAAACTTGACTGAAGAATATGCATGCCTGTAAGTAAACTCTGACCTATGCTTATGCACATTCTTGAGACAAGGGGAATTGGTGACACAGATGGTGAGGTCCTGAACTGAAGTCAAATAGCATAAATTAAATGTGAGGGGGAACAACTATAAGTATTGATGCCTTTGACACATTTAATTTCACTCCATATCATACATTAGATCCATGTTATGACGCTTAAATTCAGCAGTGCCATTTAAGCTTGTAGTAAGTGACAGTTTCACAAACACCATCTTGTAAAATCTTGTTCTATATATGTATTTAATCAGCATTGACTCACCATCACATTGTCCCCTACGGGAGTGCAGGGAGATGGCTAGACTGCATGGAATACAGACTAGTATTAAAGACCCTACTATTACATAATTGCAGAACACAGTGTAAATACCTTTTCCTGAAATACTGTGCATATATCAAATGTCAATGTCTGGAAATGCAACCATTAAGCTATTGCACAATCATTAGACTATATCCTTATCATTCCTGAGTATAATGCTTGAAGAAAACAAGCACATCAAAGTAAAGCATCCTCAAATACTCAGGCAACACAAATTAATGTTGGTAAGAGAATAGAAGGATGTACTATACATTTAAATCAGATCACTTTTTCCTTATGTTCTGGCACTGCCCACTCTGTCCCACTGACACAAGTGACAGTGTGTGTCTTTAAGCTGTGTTTCAGTGATTTATGTCTTCAGTAGGAACTGGAGGGCTTGGAGAGTAGTGTCAGACGGGAGACGGAAGTCAGAGTTTTTAATAGTTTTAGGGGCCAAAACATTGTTTTTTTTTTCACGGAATTTGGTGATAATAAGAAGCCAGCCTTTTAGCGGTTTCTTACTTTTGGAACAGAACCTAGGAATTTACTTCACTCTACCAGAATGGCACAGAACTACAAACAAAAGTGCTGTAATTTGTTCCTTAGAGTAACATTCATGTAATATTAGGTGGAAAACTGCAATGAAAAAGCACTTGTCAATGTAATCTTGTCATGCCATCTGGATAGTTCACATAACAGTGAAAATACAATGGTGAAAGCTTTGACAGAATTTCAGGGAGTAAAAAAAGTGTCCAACATTTTGAGGAGAACAGCCATTGTGATACCATATGATTGCATCTGCATTTTGTCAGGATCGGCGCGTGAAGCTGCCAATAATGTTGAGGGGTGAACTCAATTATATTGCCAGACGAGGATAAGTAAAACACCATGTCTTTAATAAGTGCACGAACAACAAAACGATACAGAGAACTACGTAAAACACAAAACACACACACACTCAGGCCGAGAATACAGTCCAGGGTCAGAGTCAGCAAACTTACACAGCCGAGGAATCCACAAAGGAGAGGTCAGAAAAGTCCGATAAGCCATACATAGAAAGCAGTCCGAAGCAGGAGGGCAAGGCAGAATCAATGGTCAAAAACAATCCGATCACAACAGGACTCATAATAACACTGGCAAGTCTGCACGGGACTGAGAGAAGAAACTGGCAGCTTCCCACAGGATGGGACGCTGCTATATACTGTTGTGGGCAGGTGTGGGTGATCAGAATCAGGTGTAAGCAATTTGGATAATGAACTAAAGTTCCCGAGAGTCAGGGTGAGCTGGGTACAGGAAACAGTATCTAAAAGCATGACAGGAAGCAAATGGAACAGAATCATGACACTTTCATTTCTAGATACACAATATCAACACACAAATAATTCCTGCTATAGTTCTCTGTTTTGTGCTACTGGAATTTTTTATAGTCGAGTGCACATGTACCAAACTCAAGGCCCGCAGGCCACATCCGGCCCGCGAGATCATTTTATATATATTTTTTTAATGGCCCGGCGATATGAAGCACTGATAACATACAAACTACAAATCCTATAATGCAGCGCAACAGCTGCCTTACCGAACATAACGCTACCTGCAATCATTCCCGTGTCAATTACGTCAGATCAATCAAGCGTCTGTTGATGTATACAACCCTAATTTCAAGTCAAAGCTAGTCCCTAACAATGGCCAAGAGAAAAGTTGATTCTGAAAACAGAGCCTTTCAAAACCGGTGGGAGGCTGAGTATATGTTTACTGACATAAACCCGTGTGTCTTATTTGTGGAGCTAATGTGGCTGTAATTAAGGAATATAACCAAAGACGGCACTACGAGACAAAACACCAGGACAAGCTGAAAAACATGAATGCGGAGCAGAAGCTACAGAAGGTAGAGGAGTTGAAGAGGAATCTGACATCACAGCAGACTGATGAAAGTATGTGATGTCTTGTGTCCAGACAAAAAGCAGGTGTTTGCAAATGTAAGCCTTAGCAGAAATACGGTTGCTGATTTTATGTTCAAGTTTATTTATTTTGGAATAATATTGTATCCTGTCTGTTTCGATTCATATTTATGTTCAAAAAACGTTTAGTTTTAGTGTGTTCAATAAATTTTTATCTTGTTCGGCCCGCGACCTAAAGTGTGCTTTGAGTTTTGGCCCCCTGTGCAATTGAGTTTGACACCTCCGGTCTAGTGAGTGCCAGTAGTTGCCACGCTGAAGCTGTATGTCGCTCATTCTCCCCAGTAAGCACAAGGTTCTGGGATGCAGCATTATGCTAACTTACACTGGCAAAAGGGAGGTGCCAAGGGGAGGCTTTGATAAGCTGAGCATAGCGAACGTGAATGGAGCAGCGACAGTTGAGGCAAAACACACATTCATCCCTCTCACAATGCTGAGCAGCACTTTTAATTAAACCTTATCCAACATGATGAATAATGCAACAGCTTCCTTGCAATCCACTGTCTTCTTTCTTTTGCTCACCATACTGTGTTCAGCCATCTCACCTAGTCACATGCATACATTAGGCAGAGGAATGGCAGAAAAGAAAGGCTCTGCTCTTTCCGCTGCACAACATAATATAGAAATAGTTTAGAAAATAATATAAAATAGAAATCGTTTTATAGTTTTGTTAGGATGGGGGGAAAGTGGCTGTGAATAAATGAGCAGTAATGGTTGTGCAAAAAATGTGTGATAGCTGTTTTGTTGCTTTGGTTAGAATGTGTCAAAAAGTGTTCACACTACGAACAGAAAAACAGATATAAAGTTTGACCATGATTCAACTTCAATAACCAGAACAAGAAGCTCATTGTGAAGCTGATAGAGACAAAGTCCAACATAACATGTTCCCCCATGGGAGAGTGATGGCCTCATTGCATCAAACAAGAAGAAACACATCAGTCCCCCTCTTCTAAACTCATGGATGCACTCCTAAAGGGATGGAGAGAGGGGTGGAAGAAGGGGGAAAGGGTTGGGAGGGAGGAGGAGGGGTCTGCCGGTCACAGAGAAAGGCAGTAAAGGGATATTCAGAGCATTGAGGAGTGAAAGAATTGTATGGGAGAGTGAACCTATTACAACCCAAACTGACTAGGGCATGGGAAGACCCAGAGAGGGCTGCAGGAAGGTGTTGGGGTGTATTTAGTCCAGAGAGGATCAGCAGAGGGAAGCTTTGCAAGGAAACCTGTGGCCTCAGAGGCAGAGCACAGTGAACCAGGACTACTTAAAGCTTACTACTTAAATTATGATAAACTGAATCTTTATGTTTGGTCTGGGTAAATTTTATGAAATCACAAAACCTTACATCATATCCAATAAAATGTCAGGCAAAAATTTATATAACATTATTATAATTGCTATGTTTTTAGAGTTAAAGTTAGATAAAATAATTTGGTGTTTTCTTTGACTGCATGCCCAATATTGACTATGGGAAACAATGTACCACAATACAAACTAAGCACAACAAGCTGGTCAAATGTTCAAGGATTAGTGATTTTAATGCATTCATTTGTGCATATGGTTCACCAATGTTGCCTGTGAGGTTTAAAAAAAAAACTGGTTATTAAATTAGATTTTTGTTAGTTTTTGTCAACAAAACTAAAGACTTGATGCAGTGTGTGAACATCACACTGACATCATTGTTTGAAAGTTTTTATAGCTCAGGGTAGTTCTAAACCACACTTCTATTCTCGTTTCATTGATTGTACTCCAGGTTTGTTAACACCTGACTCCAGCTGGTGTTTCGTGACATCAGAAGCCTGGTGTTGTCATTAATTTTTCTACCACAATTTTTTTTTTTTTTTTTGTATGTTTACTGGGTGTGTTCAATAACGACATGAAAGATCATGACTATTTATGTTTAAGCAATATTGTATTTCTTGATTATTTCTTATTCTGACTTTGATGAAGATCAGATCACATTTCATGACCAATTTATGGAAAAAACCAGGAAAGTGCAAACAGTGCCATTGCATTTTCCTACAACTGTATATGCTGGCATGATGCCAGCATTTTTGTTGTAATCTTGTAGCTAGTTTTGTAGTTATTTGATTTGCCATTTTCTGATTAATTTGCAGTTGAACTTGCATGAAATTAGCCAGATCTGCCACAAACTGACATCACATAATATTATGGATAGAGACAAAGCATTATAAAATGAAGATACAGAAGTGAAACAGGTCATTTAGCTGAATCAAGTTTTGAACATGAGATACATTTTTACAAATCGGTAGCTACTGACTCTAGTGTGTTATTCTACAGATGCATGTAGATCCTTGAATAAGACTTTGCAGTAGAACAGTACCTAGGGAAATGGACATGTATGGACGTTGAGTGCTGAAAAATCGCCCTGAAAATGCTGAACATGCTGAACAATTTGACACCTTAATGCTTTTGCTAGCTGAAAGTATGCTTAAGTAGAATTTCCCATTCATTTGAATGGGGTAAGATTTTCAGAATAAAGCTAAATTTTTTAAAAGTATGAAGTTTAGAAAAATTCTGAAGAGAAGCATGAATGTCCTTGAGGAGCTGAACATTTTGATAGCTGACAGTATGCTGAAGAAGAATTTTCCCATTCATTTGAATGGAGCAAGATTTTCAAAAGAAAGCTAAATATTTCAAAAGTATGAAGTAAAAAAAAATTGAATAGAAGCATGAATGTCCTTGAGCCGTCCCCCTTTTTTCTGTTCTGTAAAAGTTGATATATAGATGGAAAGCGAGAGGAAATAAATGAGAACACTTAACGATCTCAGTACAATAGCTATAGTTAGAAATGCAGAGAGATAAGTGCCAGGCATTTACTGCTTATAAGCTGCTCATGCAAAGCACTGTATTCAGGAAACTGGTTGACTGGGTCAAATTGCAGCTGCTGCTCCTCCAGGGTAGCTGATGCCTCTGGGAAGGCACTGTGGGTGTCAAGACAACTAGGACTCACACACAAGTCACTGGGGCCAGATTAGGCAAGTGTGATGGGGCAGACCCCTAATCCATCATGTGGGAGATTACAGGAACAAAACACAGCATCACCAAATCCCTTTAATCATTCAAATTTTCCATTCTCAGCAAAGGGTACTGTTGGAAGAACAATAATGGCTCAGGGGGAAAAGAGCTGTTGCAGAATATTTTCTCCCCAGGCTTTGCTGGCACGCCTCATGACACTCACTAGCATCTTAGCTTTCACAGTCATGGAAGAGATACACTGGATGGAGCCAAGTCAATTAAGACAGGCCAGTGTTTTTATAAGAAGGGATGTTAAAGAAACAGGGGATACAGGGATGAGCAGACGATGCTTGTCTTTGATGCCCTATGGGTTCTTACAAATCCCTCTGTGGCAGAGTTGTGAGAAAGGGTAATTAGCCTGATGAAGCGGGTGTGTCATCTAAGTCAATCTTATTACACCCTGAGAAAGCAGACTCTCTCAGTCATTTTCCTTAAAAAAAAATTTCTGTGTTACATCAAAGTAAAGGAATATGTTCCACATGATGTAAAGAGAAACAAAGAAAAATAGAGACAAAGGCACAGGATTTAAAACAAGCATAGACAAATACAGACAAAAACTGCAAGTAGTATAATAATAATCACCTTTATTTGGCCAAGTATGTTACACACAAGGAATTTGTTTCCGGTACAGAACCGATGGCAGCCATTTGCAGCGCCAACTCAACCGATGGCTCTAAC
>NW_018128156.1:454654-455705 GCF_001952655.1 Monopterus albus
TATAAAGATTATTTTCTTGATTTAGGAGTTAAATTTTAAATTTTTCATTCTCATCTCATTGTTCCTGTAGCCTCAGTAAGCCCACCAATAATTACATGCATTTATTATTATGAGGTTTACTGAATGTGAACTGATGCTCAGCAGCATCTTCAGTCCAAATTATCAGTGTTAGTGTCACCCATGCCAAACTGTTTTCAGTGAAAGCCCAGTGTATAGTTTGTCTGCCTGTTCACTGCAGTGTTATCTGGTCATTAGTTTGTGTGTGTAAATTGGAAATCTGGTAGTTTGTCGTGAACTATGATCTTCACAGAGATTATTCACTCATCCGCGTCTGCTTGTCTACTGTACGGGTGTGTCTGCAGGTGTAGGTGTGTGCATGTGTCAGTGCTACAGGCTTGAAAGGAAGTGGCTGCTCTAATAGCACTCACAATTACTGAATAACTCTTTTGGAAGCAAAACATATCTTATAATTGTTTGTGTAAGCAGCCTCAGACTGACTTGTGGGGATCTCTGTTATGGCCGCACGCCACACAAGGTGGTGTGACAGAGGAGGCGGACTCAGATGGCTGATTTCAACATAAACAGTGTTTAATAGTGCTGTACAGATTAGAATGGTGATAATGTGTCAAAACACATATAAACGCCCCAAATAGGTGAAGAGGGTATTAGGTGTTGATCTTAGGCAGAGATAATGAAGGCCATCGCAGGGTCGAGCTGTGGAGCATGAGGGTCACTCACTGGCTGGTCAAGGTGGAGATGGTTGGGGCAGAAGAACAGGCAAGAGAACACGATGAGCAGGCAGAAAACAGGATAGGAGAGCACCGACCTGGTAGATGGATGTTAGTCCGAGGGGTAACGATGGGTGTTGGTCAGAGGATGTCAGCTCCGTGTGGAGGCTAATAGTCTGTAAGATATGGTTCGTATTACCATTGCTAACTCTGAGAGACAAGGCAGTCCAAGTAACTTCAAAACAGTGCTGATTTATTCAATGGATCACAGGTAAAATTAACATTACACACTCAAGTATCTTGCACCTCCATACTGCACGCAG
>NW_018128156.1:456054-459119 GCF_001952655.1 Monopterus albus
GTCGTAATAATAATATTAAACACCCTGTCTGCTGACAGTCATCAACTCTTCTTTCTAGTATCCTTGACCAGATGTAGCCTGTAGAAACTCATAAGCATGCCTAAACATCCTATCTCCACTAAACATTTCTAATACATAAAGTATCTATGCAATATCTATCTGACTAAAAATACCTAACAAGTCCAAAGGAGAGCTGACGTCTGGAACAGGCGAGGAGAAGGCTAAGAGAATACAGGAGGCAAACTTGAACTAAATGTACATAAAGACAGTAACAGGGTGGAACGGCACTAGTCGTCTGCATGGGAACAAACAACGAACTGGCAGTGAGCTGGTTGGAAGGCAGGGTAGATATAGGAAGCGGGAAATTGCAGGGTAGACAACAGGTGGTGATGATAAAGATAGCTGGCAGGAGTGTGGAGGTGAGAGAGGGCAGGCAAAATGGAGCGACCCTGACAATCTCAACAGGGGTGCATAGATGGAGACAGGAGGAATGAGGAGAAGGGGGACCGAGGAAGCACTAGTGGAGCTCAGAAAACTCTCTTTTTCCATGCTGTTTAGGTTGGACACTACTGATATAGCCCAAGTCTTTAGAGTATATGACTTCGAGAGAGTGAGTGAAAATATTACATTTAGAAAAGCTCATCTTAACAGCCTCAGTGCCAGACCCATGCTTGAAAATGAATTATACATATGCTTGATTAACCAGCTGAGTCCCTGTGCACAATCCCAGAGCCAACAAAAGCCTTTCAGAATAAATTAAAGCCCAACATTTCAGTTTCAACATCAGCAGGAGCTTCAAAATAATTATGTAAATATAAAACAAATTTCCCAAGCAGATTTTCTCCTCTGCAATCTTCCTCCATGATTTTTATGCATAACCCGTAAATTAACTAAATTATGCAGATCGTTATACTTACACAAAATAGGCTAATTAATACACTTGACAATAGTGTTCTCCAGAGGTGGTGATGCACATGGAATTGTAAATCAGAGGCGAAACAGCAGCCTGTTGAACTGCTCTCTAGTACACATGTGTCAAACTCAAGGCCCACAGGCCACATCCGGCCCGGCGTACAATTACATCCGGCCCACGAGATCATTTTATATATCTTTTTTTTAATGGCCCAGCGATATGAAGCACCAGTAACATACAAACTACAAATCCCATAATGCAGCACAACAGCTGCCTTACTGAAAGTACACTACCTGCAATCATTCCTGCGTCAATTACATCAGATCAATCAAGCGTCTGTTGATGTATACAACCCTAATTTCAAGTCAAAGCTAGTCCCTAACAATGACCAAGAGAAAAGTTGATTCTGAAAACAGCCTTTCAAAACCGGTGGGAGGCTGAGAATATGTTTACTGACATTGCCGGTAAACCCATGTGTCTTATTTGTGGAGCTAATGTGGCTGTAATTAAGGAATATAACCTAAGACGGCACTACGAGACAAAACATCAGGACAAGCTGAAAAACGTGAATGCAGAGCAGAAGCTACAGAAGGTAGAGGAGTTGAAGAGGAATCTGACATCACAGCAGACGTTTTCACCAATTGCATTCTGGTTAGATGTTTGAGTCTGCTGCCCTCAGACTACATTAGTGATGTTAAACTAGTTTTCTTAAAAACAAAGCTGATTGACTTAATATTTTGTTTTTCCGATGCTAGAATATCAAAAAGCATTAACTGAAATTACACTATATCATTTAAATAAAAAAATGGTTAAACGGCTTTCAGTGCAGACGCTTATTTGGATCTTGCTGCCATCTAGTGGATAGAGTTTCATTTACAGTTTTTCTTGATTGCTTTGACCTGCTTAAAGAAACTAGGACCCACTCAGTTTCCATCATCACTAACCCAGCAGAGCAGAAGACACATATTGCAAATGTGTAAACACGTTCTGATTGGATTGACACATTTAGCCCACCCTTTTGGAAAACAGTTAACACGGATGTCATTCAAGCAGTCCAAACTCCATTGTTTTAGCTATGGTAACCAAAGAGAAACCATCTATTCCTAACTATTAGAAACTACCAAGATCAGTGTGAAATCACTAAAGCACCTGTTTGTCACTGCTTCACACAAATCTTCAATTAGCAATCAGTCTGTAGGCCTGATAAAAAGGGGCCAGGTTCTTGTTGTTCTTTTCCAGCATGGATGGAGGAGGTCTAAGGCAGATGAGAGTGAGAGTAAGAGGTAGAGGGGTCCGAGGAAGAGGAGTCCGTGTGCGAGGTGGAGGTGTAGTTGGAAGGGCTCAAGTTTCAGATGAAATTTGGGCAACTATTATTGATCACGTTATCAATCATGGCCTTTCTCTTAGAGAGGCTGGACAAAGAGTCCAACCTGTTCTAAACAGAAAGACTGTTGCTTCCATTGTCAGAATGTTTCGACAGGAGAACAGGTAATGTTGCTGTACATTAATCCAAAGGCTACCATTCTCTGGTGGTCGAGGGATAATTTTTAGTGCTAAGCAGGAGGCGGCCATTGTAAACATGGTTGTGGCAAAAAATGCCATAAGGCTGTGTGAAATCAGGGAAGCAGTGATCACAGATCAGGGCACATTTAGGAATATCAACAACATGAGCCTGACCACCATTGACCGCATCCTAATAAGGAACCATATGGCCATGAAGCAACTCTATAGAGTTCCATTTCAAAGGAACTCTGACATTGTGAAGGAGGCCAGATGCCAATTTGTGGAGGTAAGGAAACATTACTATAATAATAATTTATTGATCCCACCTTGAGGAAATTATTTTTGGACAGCTGCACTGACTATGGGGTGTCAGTGTCTTGTCCAAAGACACTTAGACATGTGGCCAGACTGGAAATTGAACACCCGACATTCCAGTTTGCAGACGTCTACCCTACCTACTGAGCCACATGTTGCCCCATACTGTACTGTAATGCCTGGTCATATCATGCAGTTAGAGTGAACTAGAATCACCTTTCATTTGTCGTGGCAAGAGTGAGATACCAACTAAATTAATTCAGACAAACCATTACAATTTAAAGGATCATTTAATATTACAATTATTCTAAATAGAGTAGTATTTAAACAGATA
>NW_018128156.1:461054-466575 GCF_001952655.1 Monopterus albus
TCTGGCTGATGAAAATCCCCCCCCCCACGACATAACAGGATCTAAATAGAAAGAAATAGGTTGCCGCTGTTTCATTACTGCCTCATGAACTCAAGTGGATTTGGGGACGGATTAGCCCTCGACCTCAAGTAATCGGGATTTTCGGACGTAGAAAAAGAGAACTGCAGTTCACTGCCTGGCATGTTCCTCCTGTTTTGATCACTAGTTTAAAGAATAACTAATACACATGGTTTAGTTTTGATATCGGTCCCTAATGTTCCTTCAGTTCTCCTCCTACTTCACACCATTTCTTGAAAAGCACGTCCTGCCTTCAAGCTGCTATATTCTAAATAGCTCTCAAGGTGCTTTCAAAATGTGCTGACACACAGCAGCTCTGGCCATCCTGCACACTACAGTACATAATGTGCTCTGGTGAGGAGGTATACAGTCAAAGAACTGGGTGGAGGATTGGGAGGGTGCACAGCTCCAAGGAGGGCGCACAGCTCCAAGGAGGGCTGATGGGAGATTTGTGGAGATAAAAAAAAAAGATTCTCATAAAGACCACAGCCATTTGATTTGCTGCCCTAACGCTCACTTCATTGTTCTTTTGGAAGGAGCAAAAATGATGGTGCACCTAAGGCACCGCATGTAGCAGAAAAAGGTAGAGCAGTGTTAATACTGCTCGAAAACTACAAGCTTTCTCACTTGAGAAAGACAAATATTCTGTCAGCCCAGCCCTTATTTTGCAGCGCTCCTCTGCCCAGCGGCAGTCTGAAGCCAGGTGTCAGCTGCAGGCCCTGCCCTGTTCTGCTCTACATGGCCCCCTGTGGCCAAAACAGCCTGGAGGACTTTCATCTCCACTGCAGCTGCCTACCAGGTCACAAACTGACCAAGTATGAGCCTAGGAACATGAAATCAATCCCACATTTTCTGAGCTGCACATTTCGTACAAGTATTAACAACCCCTGGACGTCAGATTTTACATCACAAAGAATAGTCCTTTTATGATACTTAATGGTCCAGGAAGACCAAAAGCTTGCTTTTCTTGCTGCGCATCAAAGAAAAAAAAAAAAAACCACGCCCAACATGAAGCCTTGGGGATGCTTCTCTGCAGCAGGCTCTGGAAGGCCTGTGAAGATCCAAGAAAAGAGAACAGACAGAAATCATCAAGGAAAACCTGCTGCAGGCTATGAGAGAAACTGCTACTGAGTAGATTTTTTTCCGCTCTTAGTCTGACCCATCACCCAGGACCTGTTTGCCTTGGGGGTTATATGCCCTACCAGGGGCATATAACCCCCGACAACATAGCTCCTAGGATTACTCGGATACTCAAAGCCCTCCACCACAATAAGGTGGCGGTTCAAGGAGGGGGTGGCTGTAATTAAGGAATATAACCTAAGACGGCACTACAAGAAAAAACATCAGGACAAGCTGAAAAACGTGAATGCAGAGCAGAAGCTACAGAAGGTAGAGGAGTTGAAGAGGAATCTGACATCACATCACAGGAGACGTTTTCACCAAAGCGAAATCACACAGTGAAGCTGCTGTGAAAGAATGTTTTATTGTGGCAGACAGAAGATAGCCAAATAGCCCGGCCATTTACTGAGGGAGAGTTTCTGAAGAGCTGCATGATGAAAGTGTGCGAAGTCTTGTGTTCAGACAAAAAAGCAGGTGTTTGCAAATGTAAGCTTTAGCAGAAGTATGGTTGCTGATTTTATGTTCAAGTTTATTTATTTTGGAATAATATTGTATCCTGTCTGTTTCGATTCATATTTAGGTTCAAAAAATGTTTAGTTTTAGTGTGTTCAATAAATTTTTATCTTGTTCAGCCTGCGACCTAAAGTGTGCTTTGAGTTTTGGCCCCCTGTGCGATTGCGTTTGACACCCCTGTTCTAGCAGGGTCTGCGCAAAAGTAAAAGAATCATATGCTGTAATTTTCCCTATTTAATCGTAACACAGCGTTCTTAGTTAGATGAAGTAAAATAGAAGGCATGAGGCTTTGGCTCAAGAGCAGCTTTGTACTCTATCATTGGGTTGTTTTTGTGTTTGCATTTTTTTAACTGGAAGAGAGAGGAACACAGAGCTCATTATCCAAGGCAGTGGTCCCTCAAATTACAGTCCCTACCCTTCTAAATCCTTCCAAAAACCCCAACAATCATTCCCAAGGCCTGCACCATGCTTATTGGTTTTCACAGTGCTGTGTCTAGGTCAGCACTGCATTTGAATATGGATTATGGAATGTACAGCTGGGGGTGGGTGGGGGGTAGACTGCCTAATTATATAGTATGTTATAATGATCATCCCTATCCCTTCTCACTCTCTTTTTTCCTTGAGAAAATCTAATGAGGACAGAGCATAATTCTAGTGAAAATCCACTAACTCTGTAGCTGCTCTTGTTTCCTACAGGGAGAATGTGTAAGGGAATTCATGTTTGCATGATTAGATTCAATGGAGTGTTCTCCTGTTTCTTTTTCCCTTTTATTGGCTCTTTCTATATGCACCAGTTTTTCATGTTTACCCACACACAGTGGACTTTAATTATTCCTCCAGCAGGGGAAAGGTGATGAATTGCCAGACCACACATTTACCGAGCAATAGGAATTTGCCCCATGAGTGGGCATTTTGGTTTTTTAGTAGTGTGAGTAGCTCCTGTTTGTTATTTTTTAGTCTGCTCCAGGACACAAAATCTCAGAACACACTGTGAACTTGGGAGAGACCAGCTATCACTGGCACATAGTCACAGAAGCACTGTTTGCACCGGCTGGTTTCAAGCTGTAGATTATTGTACAAATAGGTGAGAAAAGGAAAGCCATCATTGTTTCTCGTTAAGGTGCAGTACTATGAGCCTGCAGTAACAAATTCTATAAGTCTGTAGAAGTCTACTGGAGTAATGAACAGCCTTCTTTCAAAACATATTTCCTCAGTTGATGTGTGTAGTAAGACCAAAAGTAAGGGTGTAGAGGTGGTGGTAGTGGAGAATGGACTTTTGTAGCATGTTTGATTCTCATGCAGAAGCCATGATCCAGCTTAACTTTAATCAACCATAACTATAACATAACGTTAGTTTATTTGCAATGTCCATGATCATTCTCTAACTTTAGAAATACTATAATTTTTATGTGCAGATACTGTAGAAAGTAAACATTTGATAATACAGTGGTTATTCTGAAAAGAAAAAACTTAGTTTTAGGTAGAAGATGTTTCACCTCTCATCCAAGAGGCTTCATCAGTTCTGTCTGAGTGGTGGTGAGCAGGAGGTATTTATTCCACCAGGTGGTGTTTCGGTCCTTTGACAGCCAACAATGTCCTCTAACAACAGAGCCGTTAGGGTCTGGTATTGGTGAGAGTCGTTACCTGTCTTTGAATCCTCCCCTGTCGACTGATGCCTATTGTCCTGGTGGGCATGTTTGGGCAGAGATCTCAAAACAGGATTGTAGATGGATGAGAAGTTGTGTCTTAGTCCACCACCCCCATTTAGTGAGGGGTGTTCTATTTTTACAAAAATAGCTTCCTTAACTCCTCTCTCAAACCAGCGATGTTCTCTGGAGAGGATCTGGACTTCACTGTCCTCAAAAGAATGTCCTTTGTCCTTCAGGTGGAGGTGGACTGCTGACTCTGGTCCACTGGAGTTGGCCCTCCTGTGTTGGGCCATGTGTTTGTGAAGCCCTACTTCCAGTTTAAGGGTTAACTTCTATAGGCAGAAACATGGCTGTGCTATGGGCTCCCCTGTGTCTCCAATAGTTGCCAACCTGTATATGGAAGAATTTGAGCAGAAAGCCCTGTCTTCCTTCACTGGTACAGCTCCAAGCCACTGGTTCCGCTACATGGATGATACATGGGTTAAAATCAGGACCCAGGAGGTGGAGGCTTTCACCAAGCATATCAACTCTGTGGATATCAACATCAAATTCACTCGTGAGGATGCCAAAAATGACTGTCTGGCCTTTCTGGACTGTGCAGTCCACACAGGAGGAGACAGGAGCTTTAAGGTGGAAGTTTACTGGAAACCTACACATATGGATCAATACCTTCTTTTTGACTTACACCATCCACTATGTTAGGTAATTTCTTAGTTAGATAGATATTGATTAGAGATCTGTTGTATTAGAAAATGTTAGTGTAGCCAGGATGTCTAGCTCAGGCTGTTAAATGCTCAGTTGATTGTCATGAGTTCTGCAGGCTGCATCTAGGGCAAGGTCAGCTAGATTGCAGAGTCTGCAGGCAGGATGGATATTGCTAGTAGCATGATATGCTCAGCCGTAATCTTAATCATAACATTTTCCAAGGCTTACTGTTCGGACATGTCCCTGAATGTCCTGTATGTTTTTAGATACACACCACATAATCAACATTCACACACATTATTTTCTTCATGTTTTGTCTACTGCTCTGCTCAGCTGCCAAGCTGGCATATCAGGTGTCGTCACGGTTTGACGTGGCCTGTCTAGGATGGGGCTAGCCCAGAAGGATTAATATTGTATAGGTTTCTAGGTTCGGGCTCTGGCTTCTTCCGGGCTGCCTGTGAGCAGCTTTGGGGGTGGAAGATGCCTGGACGTGTAATGTTAATTCTTGCCTGTGACCCTTTGAATAAACCAGCACGGTTATATTTTTTTATATACTCAAGTGGTCCGCTTTGTCTCTCTGAGTTCCTGGTTGAAAGAACCGGACGTGGCTTTATAATAGAATAAAGCCTTTAACTACAACATAAAATGGGAGATATCAGAACCCTAAATCACAGGGCGCATGAAGTGCCCACAACTGCAGAAGGGATCAAGAAGGAGAAACTACATATCCAGAACTCCCTTAAGGCTTGCGCATACTCCGAGTGAGCCTTCACCAAGGCAAGGTAGAGGCCCAACACCAACAGGGAGAAACCTGAAACAAGAGGGGATAAGACTATCATCCCTTATGTGGCTGGTTTATCAGAGAATCTAAAAAGGATTTTCCACATCCACAATATCCCAGTCAACTTTAAGCCAGAGAACACCTTTTGGCAGAGACTGAATTTGACTCAGGTACATCAGCTCTCAATGTGCAAACAGTAAACCAGCATAAGGCTGTGTAATATAACAAAATAAGCAATAGTAACAGCAATATTGACAGCAACAAACAGTGCAAACAATGCAGAATAAGCAGTATAAACATACAGTAAACAATGCAGACAACAAGGAATGTTTGTTGAAATGAGATAAATAGGGATAAGGGATAAAGATAGAGTACTTAAAATTTAGAGACCTGGAGTCTGTATAATCTGTACAATGTATGTATATACACTGAGGGTTATTGTCCAATCATACTGTCGTGGGTTAAGTGTTCATCAGTGTGATGGCCTGGGGGAAGAAACTGTCCCTGTGCCTGGTTGTGTTGGTGCTGTTGGACCCGGTACTTTTAACCACGTTAACTCTGAGAGACGAAGCAGTCCAAGTAACTTCAAAACAGTGCTGATTTATTCAATGAACACAGGCAAAAATTAACATTACACGCTCAGGTATCTTGCACCTCCAACATGCATGCAGGCAGCTGAAAGATGAAAGACCCCGAA
>NW_018128156.1:466908-467777 GCF_001952655.1 Monopterus albus
TTATACACGTCATAATAATAATATTAAACATCCTGTCTTCTAACAGTCATCAACTTTCTATCTAGTTATCCTTGACCATAAGCAACCTGCAGCAACTCATGAGAATGACTAAGCATTTTAACAGCCTGAGCTAGACATCCTGTCTACTCTAAACATTTCTAATACATAAAGTAACCAATATCTATCTGACTAAAAATACCTAACAGTGCACAGCGACCTGTAACGCCGTCCAGAGGGGAGGAGTTCAAACAGGTTGTGTCCCGGGTGTGAGGGGTCTGCAGTGATCCTCTCCACCCTCCTTTTGACCCGTGCAGTGTACAGTCCTCCATGGAGGGCAGGCTCACACCAATGACCTTTTTGGCAGTCCTGACTGCCCATTGAAGTCTGTACTTGTCCTGTTTGGTTGCTGAGCCAAACCAGACACTGATGGAGGTGCAGAGAACAGACTCGATGATTCCTCTGTAGAACTGTATCAGCAGCTCCTGGGGCATCCTCTGGTGTGCCTTCTTGGTGATAGTCCTGATGTTGGATGTCCACTTCAGGTCCTGGGAGATAGTGGAGCCCAGGAACTTGTAGGACTTTACTGCTGATACAGTGCTACCAAGTATGGTGGGGAGGGTGGTAAGGTGGGGGGATTCTTCCTGAAGTCCACTGTCATCTCCACTGATTTGAGTGTGTTCAGCTCCAGGTTGTTGCAGCTACACCACAGGACCAGCTGCTCAATCTCCCGTCTGTGTCATGATTCGGTTTCGCTGTTTCCGGTTAGGCTTTTATTTTCACATCACTTCCTGTTTTGTTTCACCTCAGTTTTGGCCCTTTTATTTAATCATCATTAGTTCACCTGTTCCTTATTGTTTGCACCTGTTTTT
>NW_018128156.1:468699-470393 GCF_001952655.1 Monopterus albus
GAGGACAGTGAAGTCCAGATCCTCTCCAGAGAACATCGCTGGTTTGAGAGAGGAGTTAAGGAAGCTATTTTTGTAAAAATAGAACACCCCTCACTAAATGGGGGTGGTGGACTAAGACACAACTTCTCATCCATCTACAATCCTGTTTTGAGATCTCTGCCCAAACATGCCCACCAGGACAATAGGCATCAGTCGACAGGGGAGGATTCAAAGACAGGTGACGACTCTCACCGATACTGGGCTATAATGACTCAGTCGTTAAGGGACATTGTTGGCCATCAAAGGACTGAAACACCACCGAGGGGGATAAATATCTCCTGCTCAACACCAGTCAGTCAGAACTGATGAAGCCTCTTGGATGAGAGGTGAAACGTCTTCGACCTAGAAATCTAGTCCAGTTGGCTTTTTCTAAGTTTTTTCAGTTCCTGAGAGTGTATTATGTGGTGTTGTGTGTTTCCCACCAAAGGAATGGTGGCCACGTGTTTGCCTATGTTGTATGTCACAGAGTTAATGCTGCAGCAATAATCCATGCATCAGCACTTACTACTGGCATAGGACATACAGTGTTGTCCAGTATGGGCAATTTCAAAGGATGCTGGAATGGAAAAGTACAAAGCTTACATTTTGCCCAAAAAAGTGGCACTAGAGGAAACCTCAAAAAGTATCCTACTGTAAATGATGAGTTTTTTTCTCTGAGAAGCATGAATGATGTTGTGTATATTTCATGGTAATTCGCCCATAGCTGGTACATGTGTATACATACTGTAGATATTTTGGTGATAGAGTAAAGAATTCATCCTCTGGGGACAATGAATGACAGTGCCAAACATTATGGTAATCTGGTCAGTAATTACTGAGATATTTTGCACTGGAACAAAATGCTGGAGATACAGATAGACAGACAGATACATTACCTAAAGTAACCATCCATATACAGTATATCACTTGCATGGCCAAAAAATAAGAAGAAGAAAATAAAAAAATTAAAAAGTGCAATTCCTGAGCTCCCATTTCACCTGAATCAGTGTCAAACAGTCAGTCAAATGCAAAATACATATACCTAAACCTTATTGGACACATTCACAAACATACATGATATGTACATACTACATACATACACAATACACAAGCAAACAAAGACACAAGAATTTATGCAGTTTTGGGCTCTTACTCACATTCGCTCTCTCATCCTAAGTGCCTAAATTTGCTCTATCTGCCATGCCCTCTCTGTCTCTTCCTACATTCCCATTAGGCAAAGAGACGAGAGTGTACTGAAATACAGTAGAGCAGTATGTTCAAACTGGTTTCTTCACTGAATGCAGCTGTTTAGGCCTCAGTAAGGCAGCTTTCACACCCACCAACAGCAGGTCTTCCACTATGATGGAGGAAAACTAACATGCTTAGCTAAATGCTCGTTAAATAATGGATACAAGCTCACCGACCTATGAATGGCAATAATGGAAATGTAGCTGCCTTGTTGTTGCATATTGTCACCTGGACTCAAGCTTTATTTAATTTGGAGTGCAACATGTGCGGCAGTGGCACATTCAAAAATCAGTACTGTTTCAATTTAGATTTTGTATAAAATACTACATTGGGATCACATTTTCATTTGTATAAATACATGAAAACAGGAATAGTGCGTGTTTTATATATTTCATGAATATTTGTATGGATGCGGATTCCGCATCCAT
>NW_018128156.1:472289-474511 GCF_001952655.1 Monopterus albus
ATCATACATTTTAAATATTCAGCTTTATTTTGAAAATCTTGCCCCATTCAAATGAATGGGAAAATTCTACTTCAGCATAATTTCAGCTATCAAAATGTTCAGCTCTTCAAGGACATTCATACTACTATTCAGAAGTTTTCTAAACTTCATACTTTTTAAAATATTTTTGCTTTATTTTGAAAATCTTGCCCCATTCAAATGAATGGGAAAATTCTACTTCAGCATAATTTCAGCTATCAAAATGTTCAGCTCTTCAGGGACATTCATACTGTTATTCAGAAGATTTCTAAACTTCATACATTTTAAATATTCAACTTAATTTGAAAATCTTGCCCCATTCAAATGAATGGGGAAATTCTTCTTCAGCAAACTTTCAGCTATTTCAACGTTCAGCTTTTCAAGGACATTCATGCTTCTCTTCAGAAGTGTTTTAAACTTCATACTTTTAAAAATATTTATCTTTATTTTGAAAATAAAAATATTTAGCTTTATTTTGAAAATCTTGCTCCATTCAAATGAATGGGAAAATTCAACTTCAGCATAATTTCAGCTAGCAAAATGTTCAGCTTGTCAGGGACATTCATGCTTCTCTTCAAAAGTTTTCTAAACTTCATACTTTTGAAATATTTAGTTTTATTTTGAAAATCTTGCAAGGAATTTAATGCGTCTATTTAGAGGTTTTCTAAACTTCATCCTTTTAAAATATTTAGCTTTATTTTGAAAATCTTGCCCTATTCAAATGACTGGGGAAATTTCTACTTCTGCATAATTTCAGCTATCAAAATGTTCAGCTCTTCAAGCATATTCATGCTTCTATTTAGCAGTTTTGTAAATTTCATCTTCTTCTACCGCCTAATCCCTGAACGGGGTCATGGGGGGGAGGGGGTAATACAAAATACACTATAAAGTAAAAATAAAACAAATTAACTTGCACTTTACCTTTGAAAAGAATCGTGGCTGGTGTGAGGGAGACAGAGAGAGGAGCTATCTGTTATTTGTTGGTTCACTGAAATCTTTTTCTTTTTGTGCAACTTTAACAAGGAACCTGTCCAATGACACTTGCTTTTGCCTCCTTTTAAGGATTTGGCAGAAATGTGGCATTGCATTGTCGTTAATCAATTTATCGTTCATACTGCTACAGCCTTATTCGGGTGGTGCTTTTCCACAAAATTTTGCACAATTTCCCACATTTTACACATCTCCCTTATAAAATCTTGCGATGTCGGCCACTCGCATACCTTGTTCATGCTTCTCGATGATTGTAGCAGTATGGGTTCAATAAAATCAAAAGGGTCCATCCGCTTGAGAGCCTAAATATGTCCTTAGGGAGTGAACAGATTTTGATATGTGTTGTATATAAGCCATCCCACTCAGGTATCATCCAAATCATTTAGTTTATTTTTAAATGTGCTCACTCAGTACACCTTATCCAACAGACTGTGTTCTCAGTGCCATTAATTGCGCCTTTAAACCTTTATCTTCTCATTCAAAATTATCAGACCTCATAAAATATTAATTTGTTCTAATTTGAATTTGCAAAGTCTTCAGTTCAGTATAAATATTTTATTTTATGTCATTTGTTTTTCTTCTTCTCAGAATTAGTGAATATTTTCAGTGGCAGAATCACAAGTTCTGATGGCCAGTGCTTGCTTCTGTGCTCAAACCAAAGTACTGACCTTTATGCTTTCCTGCTAGCTGATCAGTAAAGCATTTTCCAGATTAAACCTGCTCCCTTTGTTCTGGCATATTATTACGCCGTCCTAAGGAGGGAAGTCTACTAGTTTCATAGCTTTACTGTACAAAAAGCCACTACAGTGGGTACAGAAAGTATTCAGACCCCCTTAAATTTTTCACTCTTTGTTATATTGCAGCCATATGCTAAAATCATTTAAGTTCATTTTTTCCTCATTAATGTACACACAGCACCCCATATTGACAGAAAAACACAGAATGTTTGACATTTTTGCAGATTTATTAAAAAAGAAAAACTGAAATATCACATGGTCATAAGTATTCAGACCCTTTGCTCAGTATTTAGTAGAAGCACCCTTTTGAGCTAATACAGCCATGAGTCTTTTTGGGAATGATGCAACAAGTTTTTCACACCTGCATTTGGGGATCCTCTGCCATTCCTCCTTGCAGATCCTCTCCAGTTCTGTCAGGTTGGATGGTAAACGTGGGTGGACAGCCATTTTCAGGTCTCTCCAGAGATGCTCAATGGG
>NW_018128156.1:475087-477995 GCF_001952655.1 Monopterus albus
TTTAATCCATAATCATCAAAATTGAAACAAATAAAGGCTTGAAATATTTCACTTTGTGTGCAGTGAACTAATATAACATACAAGTTTCACTTTTTGAAACAAATTATTGAAATAAATGGACTTTTCCTTGATATTCTAATTTTTTGGCACATACCTGTATAGACAGGTGTGTGGCTTTCCTAATCACGTCCAATCAGTATAATCAAACACCGCTGGACTCAAATGAAGGTGTAGAACCATCTCAGGGATGATCAGAAGAAATGGACAGCACCTAAGTTAAATATATGAGTGTCACAGCAAAGGGTCTGAATACTTATGACCATGTGATATTTCAGTTTTTCTTTTTTTAATAAATCTGCAAAAATGTCAAACATTCTGTGTTTTTCTGTCAATATGGGGTGCTGTGTGTACATTGAGGAAAAAAATGAACTAAAATGATTTTAGCATATGGCTGCAATATAACAAAGAGTAAAAAATTTAAGGGGGTCTGAATACGTTCCGTACCCACTGTATGTCAGAAGTTAAAATGACAGTCTTTACTTAGAAGTAAGCTAAGACAAACACATTCACATATAGTGTAACAAAAATATGACAGCAACCCATTATGTTAATTTAGTTTTTTCTTGTGGAGAGGAAGAACAGCGTCAGCATCAGACATGATATTTTCTTCCAGTATGGACAAAGAATGTTACACCACCTTCATACAGCACACTGTTTATGGTGTGGGTCAACTCAACACATGTTTGACCCATGTTGGACCCATTCATAAGCTATCACCCTGCTTCTCACTGTCACTAAAGACTCCAGTTTTTCAGCATAGTTTAAAATTATTCATTGGTAGACTTGAGAGTTACACAGAACTGCATTGAATAATTTAAAAGGTGTAGGTTAAGCTTCAGTTTCACCCTTCTGTCTTTTCATTTGTACACTCGCTCTCTCTTGATTGCCTTTCAGTGTGCCTTCTGGTTCCATCTCTTTCCCCATTTCACTCTCTGTCTCATCCTTTCTGTCAGAAGGACTGTTAAATGACATTTAAAGATTTGTATCATTTAATGAATTTGCATTGCTGGTAGCAACAGCAGTTCACCAGGGTCCAGCCCTTGTTAAGGGGATTGGCTGGCATAGGTTGATTCTACAGAGGGACTTCCAATGCAGGTTTAACCTGTGTCACCAGGTCAGTGAATAAGGTATTAGGTATTACTTAATATTACATTCCCACCAACCTTCATGGACATGCCCCCTGGTTGACATAAAGTAGTATTCCTTTACAAGACTCTTACATTGCTATTTCAAGGCCGGTTGTTACTTTGCATATGAGAATTTAATCTCAAGATACAGGGAATTTTTGCCGACACTGAAGAAAGATAACGCAGAATGGAAAACATGCTTTAAAGGAACACAAACCTCTTTTTTCTACTATCAATTTCATGACGGATTTATCTTGCCAGAGATTAGGCTAACTGCTGTGTGCTGATGTCTTTGTCATGTGCCTCAGCTAGGTGAGAGTTTAAGGCTTGCTATATAAATAGCCTGTCAAAGAGATCAAATTGTGCAGTGTTTCTACACTGTTCAGGCTTTAATGTTTTAAATGGTCATAGAGATGCACTGAAGTCTTCCTGAAGATATTTTATGAAGAGTGGGAAGAAGATACAAGTGTGTTTTAAAATGATGTTAGTAGCAAGTATAGGTATCTGTCTATGCAAATTCTCAGTTATTCAGGTCGTAGTATGCTGAAAAAACATTGAAAAAAAATCATCTTGACTTGAAAAAAACATAGAATGCTTACCTAAAATCAAGTCCAGATGATTTTTTCTATGTTTTTTCAGCAAGTACAGCGCTACATTAGGTGGGAACCTAAAGATATCTAATCCTTTGGTCTACAGCAAGTTAAATCAACAATGTTGATTATCTATGTCTGAGCCAAATTGAGGCTGTTTTTGTCCCATTTTCTCCTTTGTTTTCATGATTAAAGTCTTAGATTTGAGTTGTTAAACCTCCAGATACCATGTACATATAGGGATGACTGATTTAGTTTAATGGGAAAAGAGAAGGAGAGTGGCAGGAGCCATTGGATGTGGGAATAGATACAGTAAGTCCATGCTGGAAAAGACATTGATGAGCCCCTCCACTGATTCATCAATGCTCTGCAATGGATATGGAGATGTGATCACAGGGGTTGAGATTGCACTGCCTAGTTTATTGTCATAAACCCCTTTGAGACTTGGTATCCATCAATCTGCCAGCTATGTGTAGCTGTGTAGCAGTTGCTTTATTGGCTTTCAGACAGAGCTGCTGTGTGTGAAATTCCCAGCAAGGCTTTGTTCAAACATAGCAGGGCCTAGCCAGGTCCAGCCACAACATTCATGTGATATCCAACAGGCAGACACACTGTTATCCCTCGTTATCCCACAGTTAGCTCATGCTGCTAAGCTGTATTTTCTCTGTACAAAATAAACTTTGTACAAGCTAGTGATGTTAGGTTATTTTATATTTGAGCTCAAATTTTATATATATGAGAGAGAGAGCGGTGGTGATCAAATGAGCTAGAGAGTGAATGAAGAGAGGAGGTGGCAGGCATTAGTATGAAAAAAGACAGTGAGACAGAGAAAATGTTGTGCATTATGCTGTAGCACTGTTGTCATTTTGGCCATGCCCTTACCAGCAATTAGACCACCTTAATTCAGGCACTTAGCCAGTTAGCCGGCTATTTGACTAGGTCCACCCAGGTAAAATTGCCAGTATCATTTTCCTGGCTTTGCAAATCAGGGCTTTATTTAGACATGATGCTTAGACATGAAATATCAGGAACATTCTGGGGTAGGGGTGCATGTCTGAAAGAGACTAGAGTCCAGTGACAGTGTAGTTTCTGCAGTAACAGCTGTTATTTGACTAGGGGTGAGAAGACGTT
>NW_018128156.1:478040-482973 GCF_001952655.1 Monopterus albus
ACAATTGCCATTAAATTTAGTTCGAAATGTTTTAATCCCCAGAGGATAAATAGTAATTATGACTTGTCATCTGAAACCACCACCAAGTCAAATGTCTTCTTACTATGCAAAAAGTAGCATTTACTGGGTATGTTCATAAGCCTCAAAGACTTAATATACTGTATTGAACAGTCCCTGAGCTTGTATACATAACCCATGTATCTCATGTTTGAATGGGCAGGAATCATATTGTTATTGCCCACCATGTAAAATGTAAACCACCATCAGCCTACAGTTTTCACTTTTACAGAAAAAATGTTTTGAGTCATTTTCAGTATGGACATAGATGAGGTTTCTTCTAGCACTATCCTCAGGTCAGAATTGCAGTTTAAACAGAAGCCAAATGGACAGATTGCTGAAATCTTCATGAACATTTAGCATTTTGGAAACTCTAATGGCTTATGAATGTGATGTGATATTGTAAATTTGAATGCCCAGGCTTTCAGAAAATTTGCTGTGGATATTTATGGTTCCCAGAGGATAAATTATATTGTTTTTAAATAGCAAATTGCAGTGCCATTTAGGAAACACTTTTTAAATCCTCATTTGGAGAGTGATGAGTGTTTGTGTGTGTGTCGTTCTATAAATGTATTCTTCATAATGTAATATGCAATTTGCCAGGATTTACTGCTCCAAGAAGAAAAACCTATTTCAATATAATAAACCCTTTCATTGTGCCACTTTGAGGACAAAAGCTATAGAAAAATCAGCAGCTGTTATAGGTTCTGTCTAACACTTTTGGTGTGCGGTTAACATTGCAACCAGGAGCTCCTAGCAAGGCTTTTGACTTTCTCTCGGTGCTGTTTTCCCTGACACAGTTGCCTAATGTGCAACGAGACACACACACATTTTATGTGCAAACACCCTGAGACAGCTACTGGAGCTGTCATGGGAAAGATGATGAATTTAATAGAGCCTTTTCACCATGAGTTTGGCAGACACAGCTAAGTGCCCTCAAATGAAACTCCAACTTGCAATTAAGCCAAGTTTCCAAACAACACTTTCTCCCTCAGCTGGCTTCAAAAGGCATGCAATTGGGCACAGCTTACAACAGAAGGAATTCAACAAATATTCATGTAATTACTTCAACATAAACCAATATTCCCGTGACCCCGTTCAGGGACTAAATGGTAGAAAATGAATGAATAAACCAATATTAGAGGCTTGTTTTTGAAAAGTCCAAGTAAAAACTATGTAAGACCTCAATTGGTTGTGGCTCTGTTTTGAACATGAAAGAGTATGCAAACAGTGGAGAAGAGAGTTAGATTCTGAAAGCTGGACCCATTTGGGTACACATTTACCATACGTATTGTATGTATATCCCTGTAGAACCTTGGGGCAAACCCATTTGGGTTCTTGTACATAGAACCAGAATTCTATGTACATCCAGTACAAATTGTTAAGATCTGCAGCCAGCAAGTCCCATAGTAAACAAAACAACTGCAAAATGCAGGATATCCAGGAGTTTGTCAAACATGCATGTCTGGTGACCGGTCTATAAATCCAAATTAGAATCAGCAGTTGAGTTATAAAAGTGATTTTAAGAAGCCAAATTCTGATAATTTAAAATAGAGTTAAACTTTGTTTTGTCACTGCACTGAGCAAAAAAAACAAAACAATACTTTTTTAATTAACAAGTGTCTTCATTCCCCACCAATAGGAATAGCATGACTTAGGATGACTTTGTTGATCCCCTGACACTGCCCTCAATACCACCATCAGGTCAGATGTTTCACTTACACAATAAAATATTTGTTTCTTTTGGATGGATTGATGGGTGACGGTGGTGCAGTGGTTAGTGCTGTCACCTCACAGCAAGAAGTTTCTGTGCTTGAGCCCCGGCTGACCCGGTACCTTTCTGTGTGGAGTTTGCATGTTCTCCCTGTACCTGTGTGGGTTCTCTCCAGGTACTCTGGCTTGCTCCCACAGTCCAACGACATGCAGCTTAGGTTGATTGGTGAGTAGGAGTGAGTGTAGGTGTGTGTGGTTGTTTGCCTACATGTCAGCTCTGTGACAGACTGGCGGCCTGTCCAGGGTGGTCTCCGCCGCTCGCCTAATGTCAGCAGGGATTGGCTCCAGCCCCCTCGTGACCCTGTTCAGGAATAAGCGGTATAGATAATGGATGGTGGACCAACTTACTTTTGGTTCACAGTTAAATGTCAAGACACCTGATGGATTGCTAGCCAACATTCTTACTACAGATATGTGTGTGCCACACATGTGAATGTAAAAAATGTCATGTTAAATATCAGCATGTCAACATTTTCATTGTGAACATCTTAGCATGTTAGCATTTAGCTCAAAACACTGCTGTATCCAAGTACAGCCTTACAGAGACAGTAGTACAGCCATAGAAAGATGCACTGTCATGTTAAAAATACAGTCTTAGAATTATTGTTCATATGATAAAATGACAGGTTTTCAAATCTTTTTCTACAGGGATATGCATACAATACATATAGTAAATGATTTTACATTTATATAGTGCTCTTCTATCCAAGTAAGCACACTCAAAGCCCATTCACCCACTAATACTTTTGCCCAAGGACACTTTGACATGTAGACTGGAGGACCCGGGGATCAAACTGCCACTTCTATGGTTAGGGGATGACCTGCTTTACCTCCTGAGACCCCTTATATAAACACAGAGAGCTTTAGTCAGAGACATTAAACTTATTCATGTTAATAAATAATAAGACTTTCGGGTGACCACAAGTCTGCATGGTACATAGCTCCTGATAAACCTTGGGGCAAATAAATAAAGGGGTGGCTGAGTGTCTCTGTGTTGTCAACATGGTTCTTCTTCTGGGGAAAAGTCACCACACCCAGGCTCTAACAAGACATGAGCTCTGCATGCTCTAGACTTACACCATACTTTACTCAAATAACACAATACAGACCCAGCAGCCAGCTTGGACTCAGGCCTGAAACATGAGCCCATACCTTTCATTAAACCTGTATTGTACTGAGGCTGACTTACACTCTGTTGAAAATACCTTTCCTGCAGACACAGGCATTCCCATGCAGAACAGCGTACCAGAGCGGCATCATCTCCCAGATCAAAAATACAAAGCTAAACTGGGTTATTTGTTCTCTGCATTAGGCCCACAATAAAAAGTTAATGTTTGTCTACACCCAGCATTTTCCCTGCTGTACATACCCATCTCAGGTTCTTTACGTTAGCTTTTACTGCTCCCCTCAAATTCTTGGCTCATACAACAGTGTCTGGCTACATTAATCTTTTTCTTAACATTTCCCTTAAGGTGTTCTTTTTTCTGTACTTAAGACTGTTACAGGGATCATCTCAAAGAGATCCCTAAGGCAAACAGAAATACTAGGTAGTTTTCTCACAGTCTAGTCTTACAGAAATAAGGTAAAGTTACCATAGTAACACTACTTCTCCTCGAGTTAATGAAATCTTGATTTCAGTCAAAACAGTTATTGTAGATAATGTGTTTACAGTGGAACTGAATTATAAGTAGACATGGTTAGTGTGGACTGAAGATGGAAAAACCTGTGTTTTATATATATAAGTATATGTATAAATAAGGGGAACACAGGTTAGCAACGCATACAGTTCAACAGCAGCACCAGTCACACCTCCAAGATGATCGGATTGTTGAATCTCTAAAACATAACCTTTCTTTAAAAAAATTATAAGCCTCTCTAAAACAATTTTAATTATAATTATAAGGGCCAACAATGCAGCTATAGGCAAATGTTTGGCCACCTCTCAGCAAATTACATATTTTATTGATTTTTTGAAGAAAAATAAAGTAAATACAACCCCTGCAGTTAATTTACAACCAGTAAGCTGTCAGATCTTGTCTCCCTTTTGATTTGTTGCTTTTTAAACTATGGAATACAAATTTTTTCCATACTTCGTTCTGAGGAATATAGACACTGCAAATCAGTCCAGAAGAAGCACAGCTGCTCCCTTCTTTATCTGTGCAATGTTTCCTCTGTGGCTGGCTGCCAAACTACACCACTTGGCAAGGTGTTAAGTTGCTCCCTTTTCCCCTAAACATGTGACCTCAAAGCACTGGTTTATCTTCATTTGTCTACAGCACTTGTTTCCAAAACAACTCCAGGCCAAGTGTCACTTGGAACATTTCACACACTGACCTCTGTGATAAGGAATTTCTGTGGTTCCAAATTTTACTTCTGAGTCTAGTTCAAAGTAACTGCTGCTCCTGTCCACTTTATCCTTCTCTGTTTAAATCCCATAATAACTTTTCACTTGACAAATGCACTTTGTCTTTCCAAGTCACATTTTAATTTTCTCCTCCTCCAATCTCCACACTCCTCTCAGTGTTTCCATCACGTTATATAAATCCCAGTGAAGTGGAAGTCAGCCAGACCTCAAAAAAGAAAAACACGCCCCAAAAACAAAAATTTATGAAATGGGAAGCTTTGCAAATTTGTGGATGAAGGAGTTTCCACCCAGGGTATTCTCTGACCCTCAGTATATGCTCATTACTGCTCACCACAGCTCCACACCAAGCAGAACAGAAGATGAGCTGAGGAATGGTGGTGATTTAGCTTTAAGTGAGAGTATTACTTGCTGTGCTTTTAAAATGGGTCACAGAATCAATCCAAATCAGTGTTCTGGGTTTGAAGAAAAAGTTATAATGCCACATTTAAGGTTCCATTTGGGAAACTCTTCCACCCTTCCAGCTACAGTATACAAGTCTGAGGAAAGCATAAATCCTCTCACTTTTATGAAGGAATTTGTACAGAAAATACACATTATTGCTACTTTGAGTACTTTGTGTTCAGATGCCCTGTATTATTTGATTTCCACTTGTAGAGAGTGCAGTCCACAATGTTCAGTAATGTGTTCAAAGGAAACCAGAGAATATTTCTAGAAGTGTCCTTGGGCAAGACACTGAAC
>NW_018128156.1:483927-505818 GCF_001952655.1 Monopterus albus
TTCCTCGGTGGCTGGCTGCCAAACTACACCACTTGGCAAGGTGTTAAGTTGCTCCCTTTTCCCCTAAACATGTGACCTCAAAGCACTGGTTTATCTTCATTTGTCTACAGCACTTGTTTCCAAAACAACTCCAGGCCAAGTGTCACTTGGAACATTTCACACACTGACCTCTGTGATAAGGAATTTCTGTGGTTCCAAATTTTACTTCTGAGTCTAGTTCAAAGTAACTGCTGCTCCTGTCCACTTTATCCTTCTCTGTTTAAATCCCATAATAACTTTTCACTTGACAAATGCACTTTGTCTTTCCAAGTCACATTTTAATTTTCTCCTCCTCCAATCTCCACACTCCTCTCAGTGTTTCCATCACGTTATATAAATCCCAGTGAAGTGGAAGTCAGCCAGACCTCAAAAAAGAAAAACACGCCCCAAAAACAAAAATTTATGAAATGGGAAGCTTTGCAAATTTGTGGATGAAGGAGTTTCCACCCAGGGTATTCTCTGACCCTCAGTATATGCTCATTACTGCTCACCACAGCTCCACACCAAGCAGAACAGAAGATGAGCTGAGGAATGGTGGTGATTTAGCTTTAAGTGAGAGTATTACTTGCTGTGCTTTTAAAATGGGTCACAGAATCAATCCAAATCAGTGTTCTGGGTTTGAAGAAAAAGTTATAATGCCACATTTAAGGTTCCATTTGGGAAACTCTTCCACCCTTCCAGCTACAGTATACAAGTCTGAGGAAAGCATAAATCCTCTCACTTTTATGAAGGAATTTGTACAGAAAATACACATTATTGCTACTTTGAGTACTTTGTGTTCAGATGCCCTGTATTATTTGATTTCCACTTGTAGAGAGTGCAGTCCACAATGTTCAGTAATGTGTTCAAAGGAAACCAGAGAATATTTCTAGAAGTGTCCTTGGGCAAGACACTGAACACCAAGTTGCTACCAGTGGCCAAGCCAGCACCTTGCATGGCAGTTCTGCCACAATCAGCGTGGGTGTGAATGGATGAATTTGTAAAGCGCTTTGTCCACTTAAGGTAGAAAAGCAGTATATACATGCAGTCCATTTACCATAGTTGATATTTACTAAGGAGTTGCATTGGGGTTTTGCAGCAGAGAAAAAGAAGAGAAGCGGCACCGCAAGAGTTTGCATTTGGTCTCATCCAACAGACTATGTATTTTAAGGTGTTCCAGTGCAGAGGCACAAAAACCAGGGAGGAGAGCACATGATTTACCACCACTGCAACAGAGGGAATTGTGTAAAATTTGCAGCACTGATCTAAGCATGGCAGATTTTAGTCATCTGAGACCTTGTCTGGGTAAAGAACATAAGAGTGAATTAATTAAGAATGTGAGGGACTTTTATAGGCTTTCAGGTCAAATCATGCTTCAGTAACTGAATTAAGTAAAAGGTGATATGACAGGCAGGACATTGTGTGATTGAGGCTCCAGAATGCATTTGTTGATTACTTCAACCACATTAAAGTTTGTTGCTGTAAATATAAACTGTCAACAATGATTCTTCTCAGCAGGCAGATTTGAAGCAGAGATGTAGTCAAATTAACACAGGTGTAGCTGTGCTCATTTGCATCATCAGTGGTGGTAAATGCCCTGCTAAACAAAACAAAACAAAACAAAATTGTGGTTCCACAATATTTTCTACACTTGGCAGTAATTTTCAGGTTTAGTAAATATCCCCCTTTGTGTCTTGCCTTGTGAGAATAATTTAACCTTAAAGGATAATTGCAGAGATCTGTGAACCTGGTGACAAAATACAACAGTGTCGAATGATACAAGAAACACAAAAGGTCAGATAATCAGACAGGTTGCAAGCAAGCCAACAGTTATACCTAGCCTTGTTCTGGAACAAGCAACAAACCAGAGCCTAGTTGGCAGTTTTAAAAAGGGAAAGTAATTTTCTTGAAGAAAAGAAAAGCCCCATGAACAGCAGGGGACTGTGAAGCAAATGTGGCACAGTGGCCAAACCACATCACTGCTGCTTCCATGTTCATCATGTGATGTACACTGGCCCAAAAAGTATATGTACCATAGAGAGTCATTGGAAAAGGACCAGCTATAAAATGGTAAATAAACCTTCCAAGCCTCACAAACCTGGCAAAATTACTGCTTTTAATATAAGAATTTGGACCATTTGGGTCCAGTATCATTTGGACAGTCTAGCTGAGTCATAGAATACTTTTATTTTATCCCCTTCATGTGTGCATGGAGCCATACTTAGTCATAACCATACATAGTCAGCCAGCTTGACTGATGGGCGTCTCGGCTCAGTGCAAGTGCATATGCTCTGTGGGCCCAGAAACACAGAGGCATGTGGAAAATCCAGGTAATTTTTATGATTGGAAACCAGAAGCATGAAGATTTTTTTCATGGTTTGTGACACTGTGAAACTTTCAGAGGAATGAATATGTGCCATGTTGTAATCTGGTATACAGTTCTCCCTAATGCATCCACATTGTAAGTTGACTTACAGAAATAATATGCTTTAACGGCACTCATGCAGCAACCTCTAGTGCAGCAGAATCTATTTGTAACTTGATACTGACTAGTTAGGGCAAAACTGAACAGAGCAACTCTTCCTTCTAACAAGAAACCAACAAAGTGAGCGCGTGTATAATGTTAACATCTGCTCATTGCGCTGGAAAACAACTAAAGCTGAAGCAGGTTGGCACAACTTTCTGGATGTTTACAACCATTTGGATAATAATTTTATTGTTTATTATTATCTTTATTCTTACTGTTGTTAATTTTATCATGCCATTTTCCCTTCTAAAAAAAGACTGTCTCTCCTGAGGCTTTCCTTGCATCTTTCTGTTAATGTTTTTCACATCATGAAACTTGTCTTAGCACTGTCACCATGCTCCCAGATCCTGTCAATTAACTTGACTGAGTACAATGTTACCAATAGTAACAACAGCCATAAGTAAAATGAGATCCTTCTTGACTTAACCTAGTATTGCCCTTTATCTACAGCTGTAGTAGACCACTTCTAAAAATATCCTTGATGTGTATAATGATCTCTGTGTTCAGTATTAAAAGGATCACTGAGGCAAGGTATTGCAGATGAGTTGCCATATAAACCCAAAGACCTCAATGCATGCAGGAATGTGTGCATAATAACTTGCACCTGCACTGGAAGAGCCCGGTCACATTTGGTGGAGAATGTGAAAGTGAGTGTGAGTAGGAGTGTGTCTGAATGTTAGTTTTTTAGTTGCAAATGCTCCTGAGCTAGTGTTTGTATGTTGAATGTATAGTTGTGAATGTGGGAGTGCAGGGTTGCTATGTTTGTTTGCAGAATTTGTTGTGTGGTGTGATTCCAGCTAGTTACTGCTGATTCTGGAAAAACTGAACAGAAGGAGTGTGCTGCCAGGACACAGGGTAATAAGAAACACATGGATGTGCAGGATAGTGTAGGCTGCCTGTGGTACCGAATATTGCTATTATTATTGCTGGGGGTGGGGGGTTGGTTGTGTCTATGCGTGCTTCAAAGATTCAGTTTCAGTGACTCTGGCCCAGACAACTGAGGCAAGAAAAAGAAAGAAGTGTTTGTGTTAGAGCAGAGAGAGCTGGCAAGTCTGCAAGCTGTGGAACTGAGTATTCATTTTTCCTTTTCCTACTAGTTGGATCTGGAGCACTTTTATTTCACAGCCACATTACAATGTAGCCACATATATGTAGAAATACACAGCAGTCCCATGGCTTGATAAACTCTGAAACATAGAGGGAAGACTTTGTTTTGTATTCTTGTCAACTTTGATAGGCACACTTGTAGCATGTTCAACATGAAGAAGATCAGATGTAATCACTGTAGGTTATTCTACTGAGTCTGACATCCAAAATCAAAAAACAATATTGCAGTCAGCCTTATAAAAACAAGTCAGAGTCTGTCATGTAGCTCATGTTAGCCTGTCGTGTTTGGAACTGAAGTGCCTATTGCTTCTATGGTGTGTTAGGCCTGTATGCAGTAGGCATAAATCTAAAACAACTTTCCCAGCTAAAGCAGCAAAGTGTGCTTCTATGGCCAGAGTCTCTGTGGAATCTGCTGCTCATGTAGTAGGAGTCCACCCTGGGTGCACCAGCTGCTCCCCAACACAACAGTTCATCACAGATTGTCCTGTTCATTCTTTGTTGTCTCACAACTGTGAAAGCAGGGAAAATCAGTGGCATTACTCATCTTTTTTTAGTAATTCGTTAGATTTACATTGTATGTCTCATATATAGTGTACTATATACTGTAGAGTTTTTGCAAATCACAAAGTTATTGGTCCACCAGATTTCTTTGTAGAACTGCAATAATCAGCCTATCAGACCAGAAAGTTGTTCTGGGCATAGAATGCAAAATAGATATCATTAAAGCATATTTTAATGCGCCACTTAAAAAATGGGTAGTGGAACAAACAGAAACCAACACATCTGACATTACGACCTTATAAAGTGGATAGCATGAACATGTTACCAAACACATGCTTTTAAAGCCATCAGACAGACAACAGCGCATCATTTACAATTGTGAATTTGAACACCTGACAAATATCCAATATGCACTCTTCTTTTAATTCAGTTTTGGTCTCCACCAGCTCCTGAGAAACATATTCAATTCAGTTTGGTTCAATTCAGTTTTATTTGTATTGCACCAAATCGCAACAAAAGTTGTCTCAGGACACTTTACAAAGTAAGGTCTAGATGTTACAATTTTTTTATTATTATTGTAGAGAAAAAACCCAGCAAATCCCCCTTGAGCAAGCACTTAGTGACAGTGGAGAAGAAAAACTCCCTTTAATGGAAGAAACTTCTGCTCTTGGTGGGTAGACTTGTGCCTTGATCGGTTGGAGTATATCTGGGGGACGTCTGGCTCTTAAGATGCTAGATGCGCCACTGTGTTCACCAGCTCATTTATAACTATTTCTGTTTGCTGTTTGGTTCTGGTGTTATGGAGCGAGCTCCGTACGGAAGGGGACTCAGATTGCACAACACAAACGTGTAGACAATGTCATGATTCGGTACTGCTACTTACTGTCATGCTTTTATTTTGATGCTACTTCCTGTTTTGTTTCACCACAGTTTCAGTCTTTTTACTTTCTTCATCACTCGCATTAGTTTCACCTGCTTGTTATAGTTTGCACCTGTTTGCACCGCATTATAAGCAACCTTCACCCACCAGTCCCCACCAGATTGTTCTAGACGCCAGCTCTGACTTTCCAGCCTTTCTTTGGTTTTGGTATTTTGTGTTTCTGACTCGGATCGTATACTCTGACTATTCTGTTCTGCCTTGCCCTCTTGCTTTGGACTGCCACTGTGTATGATTGTCAGACTTCCCTTTGGACAACGAACTTTGGATTCCCTTTGATATATTTGTTTGCTGGCTCTGACCTTGGACTGTTATACCAACCCGTAAGTGTGTTTTTTGTACACCGTGTCTTGTCCTGGTTTTTTGTTCAACGTTAGTGCTCTTATTAAAGAGACGGTTGTGTTTTGCATATCCTCGTCTGGCCATTTAATAGAGTTCACCAACATTTTCGGCAGCATCACGCGCCGTTCCTGACAGTACAAAATACCGGTTTATTACGCAAGTAAACAGTTAAACTATATAATGAGTTGTTCAGGGGTGACTGGGCGGCTGGAGAAAACGAGGAAGAATCGAGGCAAAGGAGCGGAGTCACTGCATGGGGAACCCAGCTGATTGCTGCGCAGATCTAGAGTGTAGACAGTGTGAGGAAGAAAAGCAGGTACTGGCCCAGTCAGGGCTGGAGCTTCCTCACAGCTGAGGAAGACGTCTCGCTGGGGATGAGGACAGCTGAAGTGGTAAGTGTAGACAATGCAGGGGGGATGCAGGACAATGGCGTCTTGCTGATGGAAGAGGACAGCAGAGGTGAGCCAACAGGATGAGAATCAGGATTCCAGAGACAGGGAGACCATTGGGTACTGGAAGAAAAGCAATCCGGGGTTAGTCATGGGAATACACTTTGCAGGAGCCAAGAAAAACTCTGACTTGTCAGAAACAACGGACTGGCAATGAAGCACGCCAATGCCCGGCTTAAATAGTGCCTGGCTGATTGGGCACAGCTGTGCTTTGTCTACCAGTCTGTCGGTGAACATGTGAGTAAGTGGAGGTGCCCGCTGAGGGGGCGGAGGTGCCGGTAGAGCTGGCTGGGGGGTTGGATGAACCAGAGGCACAGACATAACACCTGGGTAGGTAATGTACAGTGGGTTTAGACGAAATGTTTTTTTTTCATGATCAGGACATGTCACAGAATAATCAGGTATGCTCATAACAGTAATATGCATGAAGATGCTTTTTTATTCTCTAATTTTTTGCTTTGTTCTGGGCTGGGACACCTACCCTATAGGGTCAAACATTAAGCAATGATGAGGCAGTTAAGTTATGATCATGAGAAAACAATACATCTCCATATAATCTTCCAATGAAATCATTGCAATATGAGCACCATTTTTTATCTTAAGACAATAAGATAATTAGTGGTAATCTTGAGATTGACTGTAAACAATCCTGTTGTTACAGTGGGGTGTCCCTCACCAGGGGGTGAGAGAGAGAGAAAGAATGAGGACTCGGGGTGCAAACTCAAGTGCTAGTGGGAAAGTGTCTTTATTAAAAACATATATGCAGATAAGAGGACAAAGTCAATGGGTTATATGTGGTCCAAACCAGAGTTAAGTAGTGGAGGCTGAGAAGACCAGGACTGGCAGGTAAGCAGGCAGGCAAGCGGTAGGAATCAGGAGGATCAGAGGACCAGGACGGACAGGTGAGTCGACAGGAGAGCGACAGGAACCAGGAAGATCACCAGAGGTAATCATGGCACGGACCAGGAGAGTCAGAAGACCAGGACGGACAGGTGAGTAGACAGGAGAGCCGCAGGGACCGGGAAGATTGCCGGAGATAATCACGACAGGGAGGATCACAGGAGGGACACAGGAACCAGAGGATCACCACCAGATAAGCAGAATAGCGAGCGCCCTCTGGTAATCACAGCAGGGAAAATCACCAGCTTGTGTGGCTGCATTGAACATAAAAACTTAGTCTCACAGTCAATGTCACCGTTAATGTCATCAATAATTTGGCGACAAGGAAGCATTTGCCAGCGCTTTAAGTAGGGAAGGTTTGTAATTTAGGGGATGAGCCTCAGCTGCGCACCACACCAGGGAGTGAATTAGCAGGTGATGCGTCTCAGCTGTGTTGCTGAGCCTGAGGAATGAGAGAGCGGGAGAGAGAAAGGGGAAGAGAGGCAGGTCATGCCGAGCAGACCTGACACCTACAGTGCCTTGCGAAAGTATTTGGCCCTCTTGAACTTTGCGACCTTTTGCCACATTTCAGGCTTCAAACATAAAGATATAAAACTGTAATTTTTTTGTGAAGAATCAACAACAAGTGGGACACAATCATGAAGTGGAACGAAATTTATTGGATATTTCAAACTTTTTTAACAAATAAAAAACTGAAAAATTGGGCGTGCAAAATTATTCAGCCCCCTTAAGTTAATACTTTGTAGCGCCACCTTTTGCTGCGATTAC
This sequence comes from Monopterus albus, assembly GCF_001952655.1. Classification (NCBI taxonomy): domain Eukaryota; kingdom Metazoa; phylum Chordata; class Actinopteri; order Synbranchiformes; family Synbranchidae; genus Monopterus; species Monopterus albus. The sequence goes on from NW_018128156.1 coordinate 491,477, forward strand.
AGCTGTAAGTCGCTTGGGGTATGTCTCTATCAGTTTTGCACATCGAGAGACTGAAATTTTTGCCCATTCCTCCTTGCAAAACAGCTCAAGCTCAGTGAGGTTGGATGGAGAGCATTTGTGAACAGCAGTTTTCAGTTCTTTCCAAAGATTCTCGATTGGATTCAGGTCTGGACTTTGACTTGGCCATTCTAACACCTGGATATGTTTATTTGTGAACCATTCCATTGGAGATTTTGCTTTATGTTTTGGATCATTGTCTTGTTGGAAGACAAAGCTCCGTCCCAGTCTCAGGTCTTTTGCAGACTCCATCAGGTTTCCTTCCAGAATGGTCCTGTATTTGGCTCCATCCATCTTCCCATCAAGTTTAACCATCGTCCCTGCCCCGGCTGAAGAAAAGCAGGCCCAAACCACGATGCTGCCACCACCATGTTTGACAATGGGGATGGTGTGTTCAGGGTGATGAGCTGTGTTGCTTTTACGCCAAACATAACATTTTGCATTGTTGCCAAAAAGTTCGATTTTGGTTTCATCTGACCAGAGCACCTTCTTCCACATGTTTGGTGTGTCTCCCAGGTGGCTTGTGGCAAACTTTAAACGACACTTTTTATGGATATCTTTAAGAAATGGCTTTCTTCTTGCCACTCTTCCATAAAGGCCAGATTTGTGCAGTATACGACTGATTGTTGTCCTATGGACAGAGTCTCCCACCTCAGCTGTAGATCTCTGCAGTTCATCCAGAGTGATCATGGGCCTCTTGGCTGCATCTCTGATCAGTCTTCTCCTTGTATGAGCTGAAAGTTTAGAGGGACGGCCAGGTCTTGGTAGATTTGCAGTGGTCTGATACTCCTTCCATTTCAATATTATCGCTTGCACAGTGCTCCTTGGGATGTTTAAAGCTTGGGAAATCTTTTTGTATCCAAATCCGGCTTTAAACTTCTCCACAACAGTATCTCGGACCTGCCTGGTGTGTTCCTTGTTCTTCATGATGCTCTCTGCACTTTAAACGGACCTCTGAGACTATCACAGTGCAGGTGCATTTATACGGAGACTTGATTACACACAGGTGGATTCTATTTATCATCATTAGTCATTTAGGTCAACATTGGATCATTCAGAGATCCTCACTGAACTTCTGGAGAGAGTTTGCTGCACTGAAAGTAAAGGGGCTGAATAATTTTGCACGCCCAATTATTCAGTTTTTTATTTGTTAAAAAAGTTTGAAATATCCAATAAATTTCGTTCCACTTCATGATTGTGTCCCACTTGTTGTTGATTCTTCACAAAAAATTACAGTTTTATATCTTTATGTTTGAAGCCTGAAATGTGGCAAAAGGTCGCAAAGTTCAAGGGGGCCAAATACTTTCGCAAGGCACTGTATATTCATTAGGTTTCTGATGAAACTTGGTGTAATGCAACCCAGTGCTGTGACAGTGGTGTCCATTGTGGTGAAGAAGGAGCTGAGTCTTAAGACGAAGCTTTGAATTTACCAGTCGATCTACATTCCTACTCTCACCTATAGCCATGAACTCTGGATCATGACCAAAAGAATGAGATTGCGGATACAAGTGGAAGAAATGAGTTTTCTTCGGAGAGTGGCTGGGCGCACCCTTAGGGATAGGGTGCGGAGCTCAGTCACCCATGAGGAGCTCAGAGTAGAGCCGCTGCCCCTCCACTTTGACCGAAACCAGTTGAGGTGGCTCGGGCACCTGCTTCGGATACCTCCCTGGGGAGGTATTCCCCAGGCATGTCCCTCCGATAGAAGGCCTCGGGGCAGACCCAGGACATGTTGGAAAGACTATGTCTCCCGGCTGGCCTGGAAACACCTTGGGGGTTCCTCCTGAGGCGCTAGAGGAGGTGTGTGGAGAGGGAAGTCTGGGAGGCTCTGCTCACACTACTGCCCTCATGACCCGGTCTCGGATGAAGCGGATGAAGATGGATGGATGTTAGGGTTATTAAACAATAGACAAAGCAGACTGAGGGCACTTATGTGAATAATATAAGGGTTTAATTATTCTTGCAGCAAGGGAGCATTAATACACACAATATGGTTGCATGAAGAAAATGCTCAGAGGGGCAGTCCCCCGAGGGTCATTTATACAGTCAGACTTAGCACTCGTGGCATGTCCTGTGCCATGTTGGCTCCAGGAACTTAGACAAAGCAGATATCTCTGCCTATCTGCAGTCTGACTGATTGTGAGAACTGAGTTGGCGTAAGCACACGATCAGCAAAATGCAATCAGTACGGTATTTAAGTACATGGGTATCTATTTTACATCTACTGTTTACTCTTTGCAAGTACAGTACATATAATAATTGTACTGTGGGTCACTTGATGTTACTGTCCCTTCACAAACATTTTTCCAACACTTTATACCAGCACACACTGGGCTGTATTTTCCTACCAGCTCATTCCCAGTTGTTGTGCAGTTTTTCTTGGGCACATGTCTACTTTTTGTTGCTCATTGGTGTCTCTGGTATTTTCCTGTCTTGAATGACTGCGCTTATGCTGAGCTGGGTGGAGAGGAGCTGTTGAGGCTGTGTGTATGCTAATTAGGCAATACAGTACAATTTTGGTGCTTGTTTTGACCCAAAATAAGGATAATGATAACACATGCTCATATCAACTTCTTATCACATTCACAGGTGCATTTGCTACTGGCCACACCAACTTAAAATTAACCCTTAAACCCACAAATGATCTGCTGGAATTCTCTCTGGGTAATTTATTGTGTATCATGAAGATTATTTTTGAAAATAAGAAAAATAAACTAGTTCTCAGTATATTTGTATAGATATGAAGATGGTCAAACAGTTTTGGCGCACATCAAGATGCACCATCTTACTTACAGGATACAGCCAGTGTTTGGGAATTCAAATCCATCCATCTATTTTCTATACCCCTTATCCTGAAGAAGGTTGCGGGGAGCTGGAGCCAATTCCAGCTGACACTGGGCAAGAAGAGGCGTTCCCCCTGGAAAGGTCGCCAGGGAGAACATTCAGACTCCACCCAGAAAGGCACAGGGTTGGCCAGGGCTCAAACCTAGAACTTTCTTGCTGTGAAGCAGTAGCACTAACCACTGCCCACCATGCCACTGTAGTGGATAAAACAAACAAATACGTAGAATATATGATCAGTTAATGCATGATGATGATGTAATGTGAGATAGAGCAATAGACTGGATTATTCTTATGTAACGGCAGCAAAGGCATGCATATTTACGCATGAAAGCAGCTCATGTGTCAAGATAAATAATGTACACCCTGCAGACGTCTCCATTAATCCTGTTATGCAGCAGATAAAGTCAGTCTGACCTCACTGCCGCTGCTGTCACTGTTGCAGTTTGTTCAAATGAACAAGTTTCACACAGACATACCTTCGTTACTACCATGAGAATATACGTTACCCGTTGCCTGATACCCACACAACCTGGAAGAGCCTGAGCAGTTTTGCAAAGAAGAATGAAATAAAATTGCTGTGTCCAGATGTGCGAGCCCGATTGAGACTTATCCACACAAACTCAGTGCTGTGACTGCAGCCAAAGGTGCATCTACTAAATACTGACTTGAAGGGGGTGAATATTTATGCACTTATTTCCCATTACATATTTTTATTTAATTTACATTACTTTGTAGAAACCTGTTTTTCCTTTGACATTAAAGAGGTTTTTTGTAAATTTCTTGTCAAAAAAGCCAAATTACATTGACCATGATTGATTTATAAAATCAATAAAAGGGTAAATCATCCAAGGGGGTGAAAACTTTTTATAGGCACTGTAAAATTATTTATTGAAAATCTAACTTCATATGGAAAAAAACTGATAGTTTTGGCATCAAACTTGAACAGAGCAGAAAGTTATGTTTTAAGATTGCATCATGAAAGCTTTTTTAAACACTATTAGGGCTTACTGTACAAAACTATTTCAATGTCGTCCCTGGTAGGCTAGTGGTTGAGACACAACACACTCATTGCGGCACCCTGGGTTCAAATCCAAGTTGCGTCAAGAAGGGCATCTGGTGTAAAATGCGTGCCAAATGTCAACATGTGAGTCGTCCGTGTGATGATTTGCTGTGGCGACCCCTCAATGGGAAAAGCCGAAAGTGACTTTCTTACACAAAACTATTTCAATCTATCTTAGATTTCAGAAATACTTATAAGAGCAACCTTTAGCTTATTTTAGTTTATGTTCTCTCTCCATTTCCGTTTTTCCCATTTGCTACTCTCTCTGGTTGTGCATTTTCATTTGCCAACACAGAGAATTTTAGGCATTTCAATCTTGGGGAGGGTGAGACTGTCTCTATCAAAGGACAGCCAGCAGCTGGCCACGCCTGCTTAATCCTCATCATAAAACCCACCCACCAGTTCCATCTGCTTCCCAAGTGGAGCCTCCTGACACACACACACACACACACACACCTACTTAGTACTCTTTGATCCCAGAAGAGCAGAAACCTACATCTGTTCTCAGTAAATGAGATCCTTAAAAACAATGAAATCATTCTGTGCAACTATAGAGTGCAGTGACACCGTGGTGAGGAGGTGACACTCATTTTTACGCACACACCTACTGTATATCCTCACACACAGACACTACTACAGAGCGTCAATGAACCTGACCTTGGCAGCTGAGCTGTGGCTGTTAACGCCACTTACTAAACAAGATGTTAACCTGTAGACAAGGAAAATGTAGGTAGCTGTTAAAATTTTTTGCGTTCATGCATGTCAGCAGAAAGTGAAGAGTACATCCCAGAGAGACAAGGGGTGCATCTCAATTCCCTTAATTGCATCCACAATTCCCTCACTTGTTTTTTTCCTTACATCTTTGTGCTATCCACATAAGATGTTATCAAATCAAATTTTATTTGTATAGCACCAAATCACAACAAAAGTCATCTCAGGACACTTTACAAAGTAAGGTCTAGACCTTACTGTTATCACTATTATTACATAGGGAAAACCCAACAAATCCCCCTTGAGCAAGCACTTGGCGACAATGGGGAGGAAAAACTCCCTTTAATGGAAGAAACCTCCGACAGACACCAGCTCTTGGTGGGTGGCCTTCTGCCTCAACCGGTTGGGGTGAGTGGATAGAGGAGAGAGAAAAGAAGAAGAAGACACAACAAACAATCAAACACTGGTCAGGTTGATGTGGCCAGTGACTGCTCATGAGAGACATAGAGCCCCAGAGCCAGGGCTACCCGCAGAAAGGTACAGGGAGAGAGAGAGAGAGGACACACAACAGGAGAGAGGAGACACACAGTTAGTGATGTGTAATGGTGGCATATAGTTGCATAGAGAGAGAGGAAATGAGAGGGTAGGGGAGGAGAGGAGAGAAACTCAGAGCATCAGGCTCAGCAGCCCAGCAGTTATGGAAAGATGTTAGTGAAAAATATGAGGAGAGAAATAGAGGAAGCATGTATTTAGAGACACAAGATATCCTTTCTGTTGATACTTCATCTGAAGTATCCCTTTCATTGTTTACTCCTCATCTTTCACTTTCTCTTCATGATTACCCTGTTGCTATAATGGTTCTTCCTGCTGTGCCAGTAAGACATCATATAGTGGAAATGTCTTTTTAATTAGACATTGAATTTATAGGTGACTAAAGTCAAGACTCAGTTTCAGTCAAAACCAAATCCAAAAAAGGAGAAAAGTTGAAGTCAGAAAAACAAGAAATTAGAGGTTCATTTCATCCATATACCTGCCCTCTGGGAGCATCTAGCCATGCCAGTTATTTGGGTCTTATTTGCACACGTTTGCAGATATCTCTCTGACATTTCTGCCTCCATTGATATCATGGAGGTGAATGGACATCTGGCAATGGCATTAGAGGACTGACATCAACCCCATGACTGTGCATTTGGTACAGAGCTGAAGTCAGGAGAGGTTAGCCTAGCTTAGTATAGAGACTGGTTGCAGCTATAGCCTGACTCACTAATTAAGATGTTGTGACTTATTTGTTTAAATGGTACAAATAGAAATGTAAACACAAATGTGTTTTGGTGGAGTTTTGCGCTGGAACTATTTCTTAATGAACAACACTTTATCCATGTGCCAAGAACATCTGTTCAGTGTCACTAGCTGCAGTACAGGTTGCCATAACGTTGCTGAGCACAGTTTTGGATATTGGTCTTTGTATAACCTTTCTGTGACAAAAAGGCTCTGGGATGACACTCCCTGGCGATAAGATATGAGATAGTGAGACTGTCAGAAATCTGGTAAACTTGGGAATATCTGTTCTTATACAGCAATCTTCTAATATCTCACTGCAATCATACAATAGTTTTATGACTCATGACCAGACCAAAAATCACTTCATTGAGGAAAACGCAAATAAAACAGTTGATTACTTGCTGTATTCAACAATAAACTTTAATTTGTATAGCTCACCATTGTGTCAGCTAACTAATGATTTCAGGCTGTAAGGATATGTATAGAAAATGTGAGATACAATAGTTTGAGTTTTTTTTTTTTTTTTTTTATGATTTCAGGCTGTAAGGATATGTATAGAAAATGTGAGATACAATTGCTTGAGTTTTTTTTTTTTTTTTTTTTTTTTTTTTTTTTTTTTTTTTTTTTTTTTTAATAGTGTCAAATATCTGGAGTGTGTCCCTGACAGACTGTTGTCTCTTTGTCTGTGTTTCAGGTGGCTGGTGCAAAAACAGATGAAGACAAAGATACTGAGATGGAGGATCCAGGCGAATGAAAGCACCCTAGTTCTCTTTATTTATTACCCTCATAATATGTGTGTGCACGTGTGTGCATGACAAAGAGTGAGCAGTGAGTAGATATGAATGCATGTGGGCATTATGAACGGTACCTACGATTTCAGGCTATCGTTTGCAAATTTTGTTTACTTTTTATAAAGGTTCCAATAACTCATATATCATTTGTCACAGTATGAACAAAGGGACTTTACTATTGGTACATATTGTGTTTTGTGTTTGTAACTAGCTTCCTATTTAAGAATGTATATTTGTATGTATGATATCTAGAAACTATATAGTGGACAATTTTAGTATTGCTTCATCTTCTCACCACTATACTGCTCCTTCCAAGACACAACACTCAACAAACACAGAGGAGACATGCATATGAGCAAAAGGGCATCTGTAAAACAAAACCACTGCAGTAAGTTCAAAGAAAAAGTGAATCCTAAATGATAAGTTGTACATTTCTTTCTAGTTAGGTTAGTTAGGTTCAGCTTTTATTAGTGGAACCACAGACAACAATAATACTAATGATGGAGGGTATATCGTCTGGTAGCCATATTGGAGGTCCTTGGTTCTGTGGTAGCTGAAAACAGCTGATGCTGTTTTAAATGTATAACTCTGCTAACTGCAGCAGTTAAGACATTGTTATTATGCATCTGCTTTAAAGATTAAACTTATTTTTGATGACTGGTACATGCACACACTTGGAATGTTGTCACCTGATTAAATGGCCAATATCAGTTTATCATCAGGATCATAGATGTGGCTTGACTGGGCACTATTTCACCTCCTAGTCAGCTCAGTTGGCCATTATCACATGCTTGAACTTCACTGTCAAGATTACAAAAATAAACATAAAATAACAGGTTTCAGCACAAAACTAATTAAGTTTAATTTAGGGAAGGATAATGGTTTGGGTTATAATAATGACTTACTAAAGTAACAACACTGGCTATCACTTTGAAACAGGACACAAACACCTGTCTCATGTTTCTGTCCTGTGTTTTGTTATTGGGCCTATTCAACCTCCTCCCTAAACATACTGCCACTCTTTATATGACATCATCAGCAGTGACTGTTGCTTCTGTCATGTTTACTACAGCTGCTAGAGGTCATCTAATTAAGACATATCCACCCACCCTCTAGCCTACCATTAGGCACAGTTGTCCCTGTTGAAGCATAACTATGGATGTGATAACATATTATGGTCATTTAATGGGGTAATAACTTTTGAATCAGCTGGTACATGTGACTGAATTTCTCTTTACATAATGTTAGCTTGTTAGCTAACAATGGTATTTGTCAGGTAACACCATATCGGTATCAGCAAATATGACTTAAATATTGAAGTGCAGATCTAGTAGCAAATTCTAAACGGTTAGTAGTAGTAGATGAACATAGGTATTTGTCGGCCATTTCTCATTCTTTACTTATTTACCAGCCTGGAGTTGCACATTTGAAGTTTTGGCCATCATTCCTATCAAATTATTTCACTTGTAAATAGCATTTCTGAAATTAAGGGACTGCACTGTAAAATTGCTGTATGCGCAGCAAGTAAAATTTGCATGAGCAAGTAGCTTATGGCTTTGTCAATACATGGATGTATTAAGATCAATGTGGTGCTGAATCATGCATTTCTTGGCTGCATGAACATCCTTTGGAGACATTTGCATGATGGTTTCTTTTATACTTATATGTAAAACATGTTTAATGTTACATAACTTCTACATATAACTGGTTTAATGTTATGGTTTTGTCTTCTTCAACCAGTCAGCTTGCAGATCTGCACAATGCATTGCTTCTGTAATCTACAGTTACCTGTTAACACCACAGGTTCATACTGTAGGTATGTTTACATGTAACTTTGCAGAAAACAATCCAGCTTTAGGCCTACTTTAACATAATTACTAAAGAAACATATGTTGAATGGACATAATGAGACCTTGAATGAAAAATGTCAGTAATTAATAATTTGTATCATGAGTTTGTCAGGGTCAGCGCGTAAAGCTGCCGATGTTGTCATGGGGTGAACTTAATTATAGAGCCAGACGAGGATAAGCGAAACACAGTCTCTAATAAGAGCACTGGTAACAAAACGATACAGAAAACTACGTAAACTCGAAACACACTCTCAGGTTGATAATATAGTCCAGGGTCAGAGCCAGCAAACTTACACAGCCGAGGAATCCACAAACGAGAGGTCAGAGAGGGGAGTCCGATAGTCAATACACAGAAAAACACGAGCAAGAAACAGAAGGCTAGGCAAAACTCGGTGCTCAAACAGTAATCCAGGGTCAGAGCTGGAATCACAGGAACAGGTAAAATGCTGTAAAGTCTGAACAGGTGTTAGAACAATCTGTCAGCTTCCCACAGGGGTGACAAGCTGCCTGTATGTTATTGTAACCAGGTCTAATTAATGAGAAGCAGAACAATCTGGGTGATGAGATAAAGTTCCTGGGAGTCAGGGTGAGCTGGGGACAGGAAGTAGTATCAAAATAAAAGCATGAGACAGGAAGCAGACGGGACAGAATCATGACAGTGTTTTTAAATCATACATCATCTTAATGTAAAGTCTATAAAATTGGCCACAGATCTCATGGAAAGAGACACTAGGGTGCATTTGCAATTCAATGTAATGGATGATAATAATGAATATTTGAAGTGCAAAATAAGATAGGACTAACATGTGATCATAATCTATAAGAATGATGGCCAAAACTGCAAAAGTAAGACACTGGACCCTGCTTAGGAAAGAGAATTCTTGGTTAATTTTCCAGTGGACCTCCATGATGGAACCAGTTCTGACCAATATGACTTTTGTGCTGCAACTGAAAAATCACTCCACACTATAAATGATCTCTGCTTGAGATGTTGGTGGTGCACACATACATAACAGGGACAGCACCAACCAGCATGCATAAGAATATAGACACAGTACTGTAACTAACAACAGCTGTAAGTGTGTGTATCTAATAGGGATATGTGTGTGCTGGTGTGTGAGTGTATTAAACATGGGCAATAGCTAAGCACTGGTGCTTCCATCCATGAATATGAGCTAATGTACAACAGGCAAACTACCAAGGCAATAGGCTGTGTGCCCTATTATTTGATTTGGCCCACGACAATCCTCCCTCTCATTTTATTTGATAACATGAGAAGATCTGCAATATTCTATCAGAAACAGATGTCAATAACCGCAACTTCTTGTTCAGTTCATGTGTCAAATGTTAATAATGGTCTGGAACTTCTCTTCTTTTGCACATTGGGCGAGTGTAGTACTGAGTGCTTTGCAGTGTGTAGTATGTGTAATGTAGGTGGTGAATAACTGACTAGTCCCTCCACCACCAACATGTGATTTCATGCAGAGACTTCCCCCATATGTATCCTTATGTATGCCCCTCAACATCCTATTTGTTCTAAATGTTTTGATGTATGATGTTGTACCATCTGGAAAGATTTTTACACATTTTTTTTTGCCTTTGATGTTTTGTGTGAAAATATCTTAATATTACAACTAAGATGTGTGATGATACTGTAATTGTGAAGTACTATCACTACAATGACTTCCTCTTTATCAGTCAGTTTGACATAGACTGAAACAATAATACTGGCCCTGTACTGTTGATTATTCAAAAGGTTGAGGCTACAAATGTGATGTTGTGGAGAACTGAAAACAGCAGATAATTGCAATTGCCTTGCTAACACATTCACACATACACTTATAATATAAATGTCTTGCCTGCTAAGATAAATTTCCTGCACCCATTTAGTCCTATCAGCTACAGTACAGTATAAACCTGTAGCCCCTCCATGCCCCCCTTCAGCTGGTATTTGCTTTGCAATCTGTCACATTCGGAGATGGGTTCTGATTTTTACATGTCATTCTTAATACAACACTCACATAATATAATCATCCCTTTTCTCCATACCAGCGATGTGGCGATACCTTTACAGAGAAAATACTAAACAGTCAGTACAGTTTGTGCCAACATGCATTCCAAAATATGCAGAGTCAGCCGTCAGGGTTCAAAGAATTGAGTTATTCTCTTCATTGTGTGTACGTTTATTGCCAGATATTTTCCTCATGAGCTAGTGGACAAAACCAGAGTGAAAGTGACGAACTATATCAGACTTAGACTTATTAGGTGGCTGGGATGGAGTGTCTATGTTGTTCTATTCTATAAGAATATAGGCACAGTAGTGTAACTGACAACAGCTGTACGTGTGTGTGCCTCTAATAGGGACGTGTATGTGCTGGTGTGTGACAATAAAGCAGGTTGGTGTTTGCTAAGATACTGGCCTTAAAAACATGACAATTTGATCAAGGCTCATTGTTGAGTTGTGTTTTCTCTGCCATCTGTTGGTCAAAAACCACTTAATTGGACTTTCATTACACATATTACTGATTTGGGAACAGATGAGCATGACAGTAAAAGAAGGCTGAGTTAGCACAGAGAAGGAATATCTTTAACATCCCAAAATCCCCTCGATATGGCACTCAAAGTGCATTTCCATCTGTTTTTGTGCTAATTTTAAAGAAGTGGAAACAAAGTTGGTGAATAAATCATGATATATATGAAGCATGTGACTTTAACATTGCTCAAACTTCCACGCCACTGAAGAAATGAAAAATGGAGCTACAGGAAAACATCAGTGTCTTTGTGGAGTGATGAGGAGACTGTAACATTCCTCACCTTACTTTATGAAACAAACAATTAATGGCATATTTCCATATGGTTTTTAACATGGTTTTTCAAGGTTTGAGGTTACCATTAATGGCATCAAACTTGAGCATTAGTGCCACAAACTCTTCTCGGTCTTGATGCACCCAGCTCCCAATATTTGCATACCAGTAGTGGATATTCTTGTGTTGATATACTGAAAGTTCAAATTTGCTCTACATTTGGCTAGAAACTTGACCTCATGCTTCTGAATATTAATCTGAAAATTGGAATGCATGTTTGCACAGAATGAGGACTGTGGAGTATGTCCCCTATTTTTTACAGTGTAGCTCATTGATGAGGAGATGTCTTCATGATTACAGCGACCTATACTTCTTTCAATATACATACTGTATATAGCATGTGAATATTGTGTAAAGATAGACATGAAAACATCTGAACCAATCATTTAAAGGAGAGAAAAGCACAGAGGCGGAGTCTTAGAGCGCTTTGACATTTTATCATGATTGTGTTCCAGTCACTTTTTCAACCATAGAGCATAGTGGCTCTGAGGAAAAAATAAATAAATATGGGTTAAACTCTTGCCAGTAGTGATTTAAAAATGCACTTTAAAAAAAATTCAGTTTGCCCTACATTCCAGCCTGTATAGTCACATTTATGCACCTGCATTGCCCTTAATGATAAATATATAAATATATGCAGTATATTGTATATGTATATCCTTGCTTTGCCTGGCACAGAGCAAATCAACCCTTCCTACAGATGTAAATATCATCCCTGGTTTTTAGCCTCTGCCACAGAGTGAGAAGAGCTTGTATAAATGTTGTACTTGAAGTTATCTCGTGGCTTTTCAGTGCCATACCCGGGTTGCGATTGTGCAGCAATCAAAAAGGGGCAGAGAGGCGATGGGTAATGCCAGTAAAACGGTGTGACAGAAGAGGGTTAATACCATCGAGCTGTGCGAAGATTGCCCAGCCTCGTGTGGCTTTAAGGGACTGCAGGCACTAGCAACGGAATTATTAGTTTTTGGTAAGTTTCTCTTTGTACACACTTACTGCGGCGCACATTGCTATATCCTTGCCCTAACACTCTTTATTTCTATAGAGCTTTGGCAGCTGTCTTGTATAAAAACATATATTTTTGAGTCCTGTGTGGGCAGAGTTCCTGAAGGCACTCTGTTCAAACTTGAATGTTCTTCATATAGTTCAAATAGAGTCCAGTAAAGAAAAAACTAGGTGGAATTGCACATTTAGCACTGTGACAAAAATAAAAACATCCATAGAAATGTCAAAGGAGGAAATCGTTGAGGTGGTGAAACACCTTCTATGAAGTGTAATAGTGATGCTTCCACAATGTGTGTTAACAGGGCTACAAATGTCCCCTTAATGCTATCAAAGAGAAGTCATATATGAATATACATGTATGATGAATCTAAATATAAGGCATCTATTTTTGGCATTTTTATCATGTGGACAGAAGTGGTTTCATTAGGAAAAACATATAAGTTGGATCCAGCGTGCATCCTCTCTGTGCTGAACAATGACTATGTGTTTGCAACTTTATCAACAAGGCTTTCTTGTCTTTTGTTTTTCATTTTGTATGCTGCACTGAAAATACATCATTCTCACAAGTGGTTTGGAAAACCGAATTGTCACTTCATCAAGTGAAACAATATAGGTATACAGTAGAATATCTGTTGCATTATTTGTTACCATCTGTATGTAATGTTATTATGGAAGATGTAATGTCCTTCTGTAAATGTTGTTTAATGTTGTTTTACCTGAAATAAAATTTATTAATGCTTCAGATGTTTATGTGCAGTTATGAGTTTCCTCTCTGCTTCCTACTGTATATAATACCTATGGCTATGCTATAACATGTAATGTTTTCCTTTTTTATTCTCCTGGCTAATCGCTGAGAAATCATTCCCATAGAGACAAGGGAAGGCCAAGGGTCCTGCCTTGATCTCCAGCTGTCCAAGGACTGACAGGGTGTGTTCCTCCAGTTTCCAATATTTCTGAAAAATAAATCAGACATATGTTCCTGCAGGGGCCTCACACAACTGTACATGGAACAATTTGAAAAGATAGTACTGGTGTTTTTGCATGATTCTGCTTATTACAGACTTTTTCCACAGAAACCTTTTTTCAGTGTAATGTGGTACAGGCCTTTCTCATAAATCCATCTATCAATTACAGCTGTGTTACCACGCAACTGTAGTGTAGCTAACTGACAACAATACAACATGACGTCCACTCTGATGGTCTTTAACTTTAATTTTCAATTTCATTTTCATAGCATTGTTCAAGTTGGTTAACACTGACATTTAACAGAGTGTCAAGACCTTTAGCCCTTGTACTTAGCTCTATAATTATACAACTGACATGAGTTATCCAATTACACGAATGCTCAAAAATAGAAAACCTGGAATTCTGACATGAATGTGGCATGAACTCACCAGATCAAGCAGGGGGCAGGTCACATGGGTGTAGGTAGTCGAGACACAGCTGTTGTAATTGCAGAACAAAGTAGTCAGAAAAGCAGGGTATTATAATCTAGGAGTACAAGCTATAAACAAGCTAAAACATTTGATATATTTCATTCAACAGCCATTACAGTCACATATTTGTCGTTAGGGAAACTTAGTTTTTGGTATAGTAACAAATGAATTGTTGCTGCTTAAATGAAATGTAATAAAAGTTGAACAAAAGCTTCCAAAGGGAGCTGTTGAAGTCTGACAAATGCCTTCGAGTGATGTCACTTGAGTACTTGAGTCCATGTCACTTCGGGCTGAAGACTGCAAGTCTGAATCGAAACAATCTGGAAGATTAATGCATAGAACAAAAAATAAGATATCTCTAGTTCTATGGTGTACTGTAGTGAAAACTAAAGGGGACAGGGCATTTGCAGCCATGGCCCCGAAGCTCTGGAAACCCTTGGCCAAGGAAA
>NW_018128156.1:505855-507371 GCF_001952655.1 Monopterus albus
TATATAAAAATCTACAGTATATATACATATATATATCCTGGTCAGGGCACGGTCAATATCCAGCCTAGGCAAGGCCCTTAATGCTACCTGCCTCCCTCATGGGTAATGAGAGTTGGAAAAATAAGAGTCACACCGGCTCGGACGTCGCCCAGGTTGACAACGTCCGCGTCAGGTGTTGATGAACCAGGGCAACCTGTGGAGGAAGTGGGCTACTGGAACAGGACAATCATGGACAAGAGATGAGAACAGGTAACTATTGGAATGCTACTATACAAGTAACCCCAGCGAGAGGGGTTACATATGGAGGATGTGGGACCTATGGATACTTCGAAACACAACATCTAGACTAACATCAAAACAACTAGTAGCTCAGTGCTCTAACATTCACAAGAAGCACCTGCTATCACACCTAGAGATTGACAAGGTACAACTCGAATGCTCCAGCAAGGGGGAGCCAGGATGCCAGGTCAGGGGGGAGATATCATCATCACCCCCACATTCAGAGATTGGGTACTAAGCCCCAATAACAAGCCTTTTTGAGCTTAATTCAAGAGCAGCTGACCTGAGATTGAAGATCATGAGCAAGATAGACACCAGGAACCTCTGTGGCTGGTTACCAAGACTAAATATAAAGTGCCTTCTGAAAGTCTACTAGAGGATGTGAATAATCTAACTAAGAACTAAGGGATTAAACTAAGAATAATCCCTATTACGACCATCACTGAAACCAACAAGCTCAAATACACCACAGCAACTGTCATCCTTGAGATGCTTGGCTATAAGTTCAACAAAGACCATAAGGAGCAGTATCCTCCATGGAGAAGGAGGTTGGAAACTAAGATCAAGGCAGCAAGGAGAGAAGTTAGCTAGCTATCAGAATTGCAGAAAGGTGTGATGAAGAAAGGGGTACCTAAGAAGTACAACACATTGTCCATACTTGAGGCCTTAGAGACTGCCAAGCAAAGGCTCACAGCCCTGGCCACCCGGTTGAAGAGGTACACCAGAGAAGTTGAAGCCGGGAGAGTTCTCCACTGAGCCATCCGAGGTGTACTCTCAGTGGCAGTGTAATAACATGAGAGCAGACCCACCAAGGCTGGAGGATGAACAATTCTGAAGGGCATATGGGAGAAAGAGGCATACAATAGCACTAATGCCCAATGGCTGGTAGACCTGAGAGCAGACCACAGCAACCTCCCTGAACAAGACCCAGTAACCATCACAATGGCAGACATTCAAGAGAGGGTCTCAAGTATGAAGAGCTGGACAGCACCAGGCCCTGACATGACCACGCCTACTGGTTAAAGAAGCTAACTTCACTCCATGAGCGCCTGGCGGGACAAATGAACCAGCTACTAATGGATGGGACCCACCCTGAGTGGTTAACTGAACGCCGGACAGTGCTGATCCTGAAGGACCCTCAGAAGGGAGCAGTACCACCCAACTACCGCCCAATAACCTGCCTCTGCACAACATGGAAGCTCCTGTCAGGCATCATAGCAGCTAAGATGAGCAGGCA
>NW_018128156.1:508008-511466 GCF_001952655.1 Monopterus albus
GCTCTAAGTACAAGATCAATAGAGGCCGGGGTCTACCATACCAGGCAGGACCCCAGGTGCAGGCTGTGCAAAGATGCCCCTGAAACAATCCAGCACATAACAGCGGGGTGCAAGATGCTAGCAGGCAGGGAATACATGGAACGCCATAACCAAGTGGCTGGCATAGTGTGAGAAACATCTGTGCTGAGTACAGGCTGGAAGTCCCAAAGTCAAAATGGGATGCACCTCCAAAGGTGGTTGAGAATGACCAAGCTAAGATCCTGTCAAACTGGTAATGGCCAACCAACCAGACATAGTACTGGTGGACAAACACCATTTTTTATTCAAATAACACAACCTGACATTCTGGTTAGTTGCGGTTCTTATCCCTCTCTCCTCTTTACAGCCAAAGGAAGAAAATCTAGTAAAATCTGGTATTCCATTGTCAGTGTGCATTTTCCACTCCTTGCTTCTCTAATCTTGCTAACAGACAGACTGGTTACAGGACCAGTTGGAATGCATTGCTCTCATCTCTTCTGCAGTTAGAGATCATATATATTTTTCCTTCTTTGGTTGATTTCAATCTGCTTAATAAACAAACAAATTCTTCATGCAAGGGCCAATTGCAGGAAATCATCTTGAGTGTTACTTGGAAATGGCGCAAACATGTTCTCAAACTGCATTCTGTCTGTACACAAAGCAGCAATGTATCATAGGTTCTTAATTTCAGTGGAAGTGATTCTAATTCACTGACAAACACTGGAGTATATAGAGAAAACAAAGAGGACACAATGTACAAATCAAAATATATCCTTAACCATACATTTCCAAACCCTTCTGAGACTGGAAAACAAGCAGATGAGATTTATGAGAGTTATGTCAGTCTAGTGGAATGTTCAAATAAAGGCACATCTCTCCTAATTATGTTTATGTTTATTACCTGTCTATGGCTGGCAGCACTGTCAGTGTTACCTATCATGGCCTCTTTCAGAAGCCTTAAGCAAGCATATTTTTAATTCATTAATCTTGAGGTCAGATAACTATCTCATTATCTCAATATGACAGTCCTTTTATTGTGATAACAGGTTATTCTGTTATCTTATCAGCAGGTTGTTTTCTTGAGATAATGGGATAAATATTTAGTTTTCACATTTTTAGATTATTACTGGATTACGACAAGGAGCAATTTTTGTTATCCTGAGAACACAAAATATTCAACTATCAATCTCGAGATATTGATAAAAAAATTGTTGCAACCTTTGCTGACCCTGGCTTTGATAGAATGGATATGCCGACCCTTAAACTGATGACAGATGATGACAACTTCTGACACAGCAACTACATTTGGTTCTGTTTCACCCACTAGGTAACC
Source organism: Monopterus albus (assembly GCF_001952655.1). Classification (NCBI taxonomy): domain Eukaryota; kingdom Metazoa; phylum Chordata; class Actinopteri; order Synbranchiformes; family Synbranchidae; genus Monopterus; species Monopterus albus. Next base: position 509,360 of record NW_018128156.1, read on the forward strand.
CTTGACTGTTACAGACCCATGACTGAGATAGATGTAAAGTTGAGAGATGTTAAGTTGGTGTAATCTGAAAAAAAAACATGAGTTCTGCACGACTGGCATTGAGCCGGAGATATTTATCCCCCTCGGTGGTGTTTCAGTCATTTGATGGCCAACAATGTCCCTTAACGACTGAGTCGTTATAGCCCAGTATCGGTGAGAGTCATTACCTGTCTTTGAATCCTCCCCTGTCAACCGACGCCTATTGTCCTGGTGGGCATGTTTGGGCAGAGATCTCAAAACAGGATTGTATATGGATGACAAGTTGTGTCTTAGTCCACCACCCCTAGTCAGGGGTGTTCTATTTTTACAAAAATAGCTTCCTTAACTCCTCTCTCAAACCAGCGATGTTCTCTGGAGAGGATCTGGACTTCACTGTCCTCAAAAGAATGTCCTTTGTCCTTCAGGTGGAGGTGGACTGCTGACTCTGGTCCACTGGAGTTGGCCCTCCTGTGTTGGGCCATGCGTTTGTGAAGCGGCTGCTTAGTTTCACCAATGTACAAGTCGTTACACTCCTGACTACACTTAATTGCATACACCACATCACTCTGTTTATGTCTGGGTGTTTTGTCCTTCAGGTGGACCAGTCTCTGCCACAGGGTGTTCCCTGGTTTAAAGTTAACTGGGATATTGTGGTTGTAAAAGATCCTTTTTAACTTCTCTGATAAACCAGCCACATAAGGGATGACAGTGTTATCCCCTCTTGTTTCTGGTTCCTCCCAGCCACATAAGGGATGACAGTGTTATCCCCTCTTGTTTCTGGTTTCTCTCTGTTGGTGTTGGGCCTCTTCCTTGTTTTGGTAAAGGCCCACTTGGGGTATCCACAAGCCCTAAGGGAGTTCTGGATGGGTAATTTCTCCTTCTTGGCCCCTTCTGCAGTTGTGGGCACTTCCTCTGCCCTGTGATTTAAAGTTCTGATGACTCCCAGTTTGTGTTGAAGTGGATGGTGTGAGTCAAAAAGCAGGTATTGGTCCGTGTGTGTAGGTTTCCGATATACTTCTACCTTCAGGCTTCTGTCCCCTCCCAAGTGGACTGCACAATCCAAAAAGGCCAGGCAGTCATCTCTGGCATCCTCACAAGTGAGGATGTTGTCATCCACAGGGCTGATATGCTTGGTGAAAGCCTCCACCTCCTGGGTCCTGATTTTAACCCATGTGTCATCCACGTAGCGGAACCAGTGGCTGGGAGCGGTACCAGTGAAGGAAGACCGGGATTTCTGCTCAATTTCTTCCATGTACAGGTTGGCAACTATTGGAGACACAGGGGAGCCCATAGCACAGCCATGTTGCTGCCTATAGAAGTGCCCCCTAAACTGGAAGTAGGTAGTGTTTAAACTGAGTTCCAGAAGGGTGCATACTTTTCTGGGGTGAGGTTAGTCCTGTTGTTCAGCGTGTCATCCTTCAGCAGTCTCCTCTTCAGTGCCCTGACAGCCTCTGTGGTGGGAATACAAGTGAACAAGGATGTGACATCATATGAGACCATGGTCTCATCCTGGTCCAGCTGCAGTTTTTGGACTTTCCTTGCGAAGTCCTGGGAGTTTGTTATGTGGTGCTGTGTGTTTCCCACTAAAGGAGCCAGAATGGTGGCCACGTACTTGGCTATGTTGTAAGTCACCGAGTTGATGCTGCTGACAATGGGTCTGAGTGGGGCTCCTTCCTAGTGTATTTTGGGTAGGTCATAATTGCAAGGGATGGCCTCCCTGGGGTATAGTCTGTAGTATAGTCGCCGGTCAATAACTCCCTCCTTTTCCAGCTTCTAGTCTATAACCTTCTTCTTGTAGCCACTGGTGGGGTCCCTCTTCAGTGCTTCATAGGTGGTGGTGTCACTGAGGAGGATGGAAACTCTGGTCTGATAGTCAGCTGAGTTTAGGACTACTGTACACCTGGCTTTGTCTGCTGGAAGGATTGTGATGGTTTCATCCTTTCATCCTAAGGTTCAGGGGTGGGAGTTTGGCAATGGCCAAAGCAGAGTGACCTTCATCCGCAGTTCTTCTGCCTCTGTCTCGGCCAGCTTGTTGTTCCTAATGGCTGTCTCTGTGGCTGGGGTGAAGGCTACCACAGGGGTTTGTTTT
>NW_018128156.1:511483-523851 GCF_001952655.1 Monopterus albus
TTGTTGTTCCTAATGGCTGTCTCTGTGGCTGTGATGAAGTCTACCACAGGGATTTGTTTGGGTGTGACCGCAAAATTCAATCCCTTGGCTAATACCGCTTTTTCTGTGTCCGTGAGTTCTCTGTCTGAGAGATTTTTGACCAATTTGTCATTGTGCAGTGGTTGTGGGTTGTGCTCCTCCTTTCTCCTCCAACCAAGGACATCTGAGGCTGGCTGTCCATTCTGTAGTCTCTGGAATTTAACCATTTGGCGAGCCTTGCTCTTGTTATGTTGGGTAAGTTGTGCCTTTTCCATGAAACTTGAGATCTCCTGAAAGATTTCTCTGGTAACCTTAGTAGAGTCTCCTTCCTAGTTGTTCTGTTTGGTCCATCAGGTTGTCTATAGTGAAGTGTATTTGTCGAATCCTTACACTTAAAAGTTGTGCTTGCACTCTTTTCAGGATGTCCCCAGCCCTGTATCCTTTTACAGGAGAGCCCAGCCTCAAACCTCTGGGGAAGATGTTCTGTTGGCGGCATCTTAGGTTGAAACGAAGGTGGTTTCTGTAGTCTTTGACCTAGAAATCTAGTCCAGCTTGCTATGACCTGGATGACTGAGAATCTGCACAGACAAGTTGGTGTAATGCTTATCAGTTTTGCAACATTGTTTAAATAGAAAGAAAGAAAATCACTTTCGGCTTTTCCCGTTTAGGGGTCACCACAGTGAATCGTCACACTGACGTATGTTGACATTTGGCACGTGTTTCAGACCAGATGCCCTTTTTGACGCAAACCCTGCCTCGAACCTGGGCCACAGCGCCAAAAGCGCTGCGCCTTAACCACTAGCCTACCAGGGACGGTTTTTGCAACCTTGTTTAAATCTAATGCATAAAATATTTTCAAATCTAAACTAATATGACAGGCTATACAAATCAAGCAAGTTTTCAGACAGCTACAACTAACAGAAAAAAATATCTGCGGGAACTTATATTTGAAAATGGAAAATAAGCAGTGAATATTAAGTATTACATGATGGGTAGTTAAGCAGGTAAAACTTTCAGAAACACTGCTATGGTCCTTTAAGGTGTTTTGCAGCGCTGGTTATCCAGCATTTGTGCAAGTAACAGGGCAAAGGTGAACTGAACCTCTGCAATCCAGCCAAACATTTGGAAAAATGCAGACCCTCCCTGAGAGAAAGAGAGAGATAAAGCCAGCCAAAGTGAAATAGATGTAAACAGGATGTTGACAGTGTAATATAGCAGTACCTAGCTCGGTATACAGTATTGCATATACCAGGTACTACTACTACTAGACAATCTTGTCAATGTTAATTCTATGTATTTATTTATAGTACAAAGTTCTGACAGACATTGATTGTGGAGACATGTTGACTGCCACATCTGCACTCAATTGTGTTTGTTGAAATTATTTATTAAAATTGTTTATTAAAAACAACTTTTAGTTGCTTTTACTAAATGTTATGTTTATTTTAGTTTAGCGTTTTTTTCCGCTGATTTATAAAGTTCTCTCATTGCTTAGATTATTTATTAGGGTCCTTTATTTAGAAAGCGTTAAGCGGAAGCCGTTTGAATCGTAGCAGACTCGACTCTACTGGGAATGAGAGAGCCTGAGCAGAACAGGTTTGAACAGCAGGCTGAGGCTGTGTCGGTCAGACTGAAGACTGGATCAGTAGCTTTCCTGGAGGAATGCGATTTATTATTGTGGATTTTAACCAGAGAATCGGAGTTGTGGGGGTTTAGCACTGCCACAGATTATCACCTCGGCTCGGCGAGAACGGGGGGGGGGGCGGGACAAGTGAAATTCCTAGGGAAGAAGCTGCTTTTACCTTGCAAAGAGACGCCAACAAAGAGCGTTCAGGGAAGTAGCCTGCTGCCTGGCGAGGAGGTAACGTTATCGCAAGTTAGTTAAGCAACAAACAGAAAGTACGGCAGCGGATTAATTCGTCACCATGGTGGACAACAGACACGTTGGCACAGTTTTGACTTTGTTGTTTTTTATTCTGTTTCTAAACGTGGGGAAGTTTCGAGTAAACGGGCAATACGGCGGTGATCGAGGAATGTCTATCCCGGAGCACGGATTTTGCCAGCCGATTTCCATTCCGCTGTGTACGGACATTGCGTACAACGAGACAATCATGCCAAACCTGCTGGGACACACCAACCAGGAGGACGCGGGGCTGGAGGTCCACCAGTTTTACCCGCTAGTGAAAGTCCAGTGCTCCCCGGATCTAAAGTTCTTCCTGTGCTCCATGTATGCGCCCGTGTGCACGGTGCTCGAGCAGGCGCTGCCTCCATGCCGTTCTCTGTGCGAGCGCGCGCGGCAGGGCTGCGAGGCGCTCATGAACAAGTTCGGCTTCCAGTGGCCCGACAGCCTGGCGTGCGAGTCCTTCCCGGTGCACGGCGCGGGAGAGCTGTGCGTCGGCCAAAACATGTCGGACCGCACCGAGTCGGAGGGCTTGGCTCCGTACCCCACCGAGCGCACACCTTCTGACCCCATGAATGGTCAGTTCAGGTGCCCGGCTTCGCTCAGGGTGCCTCCCTATCTGAACTACCGTTTCCTCGGGCAGGAGAACTGCGGAGCTCCGTGTGAGCCAAAGAGATCTCACGGGATGATGTACTTCAGCCAGGAGGAGCTCAAATTCGCAAGAATATGGATCGGTATCTGGTCCGTATTGTGTTGTGCTTCCACTTTATTCACGGTGCTGACCTACCTGGTAGACATGAAGCGCTTCAGCTACCCAGAGCGGCCCATTGTCTTCCTCTCTGGCTGCTACACCATGGTGTCCATCGCATACATTGCTGGGTTTTTACTGGAGGATAAGGTGGTTTGTAATGACAGGTTTGATAATGAAGCAAGGACTGTGGTGCAAGGCACCAAAAAGGAGGGCTGCACCATCCTCTTCATGATGCTGTACTTCTTCAGCATGGCCAGCTCAATCTGGTGGGTTATCCTGGCTCTCACCTGGTTCCTGGCAGCAGGGATGAAATGGGGCCATGAGGCCATTGAGGCTAATTCTCAGTACTTCCACCTGGCAGCCTGGGCTGTGCCTGCCATCAAGACTATAACCATCCTGGCTGTAGGGCAGGTTGACGGAGACATTTTGAGCGGGGTTTGCTTCGTGGGTATCAGCAGTGTGGACGCCCTTCGGGGATTTGTGCTAGCACCACTGTTTGTCTACTTATTCATCGGAACCTCTTTCCTCTTGGCGGGCTTTGTGTCCCTGTTTCGCATTCGGACCATCATGAAGCATGACGGAACCAAGACAGAGAAGCTGGAGAAGCTAATGGTGCGGATAGGGATCTTCAGTGTGCTGTACACTGTGCCAGCCACTATTGTCATCGCCTGCTACTTCTATGAGCAGGCCTTCAGAGAGCAGTGGGAGAGGACGTGGATCAGTCAGACATGTAAGACATATGCCGTACCATGTCCTGTCCAGAACCACCCCAACATGAGCCCTGACTTCACTGTCTTCATGATAAAATATCTCATGACACTCATTGTGGGCATCACCTCTGGATTCTGGATCTGGTCTGGAAAAACCCTGAACTCCTGGAGGAGGTTTTACACAAGACTGGCCAACAGTAAACAGGGTGAGACTACAGTGTAATGTGGTTGCACCTTGGCCCTCACATGGACTGCTTCATGACAAACTGAATGATAATATTTTTTCCCATTTGATTTCTCAGTGACTTACAAGACACAGTTGATTTTTTTTAATGTACATATACATTTGTGAGATTTTTGTAAGTATATATTTGTATTTAAAGATTTTTTTTAATCTTACTTTAAAAACATACTTTTTCATAACTTTTTCCATGACATAGTGGAATTGTACTTAATCATCACAAAGAGCCAAGCTGGCTACCGAGGACCCCGAGGTCTCGTGACCTGACTCACTGTGGACACTGCCAGGAGTATTTCATATGGAGTGTCTGTCTTTGATCAGTGAACTGCCTGTGAGCAGTAGGCCTATTCCAACCAGTCCCGTGAAACCCAAGTGCTTCCTCATGGCTCCCTCCTACCCCGATTAACAAGCTGTAGTTTGTGTTGGTTGTACAGCTGAGTAGTAGTTGCCTGGGTTTGGAGGGAAAGCGTCAGCATTTTGGAACAACCTGTGCACCTTGCACCTTGCACAGGTTGTGATTGTGAGTCACTGTGACAGATGGTTTTGGGCTGTAGCTTAGGCCCTGACAGTAAAAAGATACTTTTCAAATAAAGTTCAGAAAATCATGATAGTTTAAAGAACCATATCAGTGTTTTTGCATGTTTTAATCCATAGTCTTTTGCTTCTCCTGATTTGCTCAAAGTTTTGTTTTTTTTCACTACAGTAAGAAAAACAGCCATAGCCTCCATAATGGCTGAGCTTTATTTTGTTTAAGTTGTTATTGTTGCATTGTAATGCAGCTATAAGAGCAAATAAATGGAAAAGGCGTTATGCACTATGAGACAATAACACAACTTTGATTAAAATAAACAACTTTACAGCTGTGTTAACTGAGAAGTAGATTTCTTTACTGTAGTGAAAAGAACTGAAACCAGGAGCTAAGTGGTAGCAGCAAAAGCACTATAACACATTTTGGTTTGGCATTAAAAATGATTAACTGTAATGTAAGTAATATGTGCTACAAGGTTCCATTGTAAAACATGCAAAACCACCGGTATGCTCCTCGTCAAAACAGAGTTAGAATGGTCTGTATTTGTATTTAATGAACTTTAAAAATGTGCCTGCATTGATGGTTTTGGTTGTTAAAATACAAAGCTGCAAAAGATACAACACAAGTAGGAGAGCCCTTTGTGTTAACAGCATGTTTTAAAATTATACCATGTTTCTGTATGAAGTGCTGTGTAAAATCACACCCTTTGAGCATTTACAGTACGTTTGCTTCACAGTCATCTTCAAATTTCATATTTTCTTATAATACACCAAGGTCAAGGGAAAATCAGATTTATTTTCACGCATTTAATCAAACAAAATGAATGAACACTGTGCAGAAGTGGGTGTGCTCATCGTAGCATCAGAGTAAAACCGAAATGATTAGTCAATTAGCTGTCGTGTCCTTTGGAAGACATTTGATTCATAATGACACTGATAATTGATTATTTACTTTCAGCTATTTTTTAAGCAAAGATTCCACATATCTACAGGCTCCAGCTTCTCAAATGTGGTGATCTGCTGCTTTGTTGCTCATGTATGACTTGAATATTTTGGGGGTTTTGTTTGCTGGTTGGCTAAAAAAACATGACCTTGGCTTTTGAATGGGCATTGTTCCCTACATGTTTGACATTTTACAGAAAAACAAATTCATGAGCAAATGATCTACAGAAGAATTCATAATGAAATAGTTGTACCAATCCTACATCAGGTTAATTGCACAAATGAAAAATATCTGGTCAAGCAATGATCTATCACACTGCACAGATTTCATGTTTAGGTTGAAACCGCAGGTTTTGAACATTATTCAGAATCATACTAATTTTGACTTTTGTTGCCAGAAAAAGCTACAAATTAATCTCTAGCATTATTTTAAGGTGTAGCATGGGTTCATTCTCAGAAATCACAAGCATATTGTGAAATGTCAGGCTAATTGACAGTTTTGGGGTCAAGGTAGGCCTGTTTTGAAAAGAAAATGATGACCACACTTCTCTGAGTTTACCTGGTGGTGCATAAAAGGATTGTGTTGTCAGACATGGAACAGTAAATGCATCCCCATGTGGTTTCTACTTTATTCAGGTTATCTAATTATAAAATCCTGATGGCACAAAGGATATAATTTTGCATATGTAAAATTATATTTTACAATTAATACTTTCATAAATGTCATTACAATCAATTTGATTTCTTAAGGGGTGTCCAAACTTTAACAAGGCCCTATAAATATGGTTCTGTCTCAAGTTGATAACAGGAGAGGTTGTTTGTTATGCACATGTCATAAATGTTTATAACAAAACATACTTTTTATTCACTTTTTTAAACTATATGTTCTTTATTTGAAGTTTGACTATGCCAGCTTTTGTTGGGAGGAGACATGGGTTGATGTGCAGAGTAATTTGATTCTGGTGAACATAGCTGCGTGTCTACACTGTGGAACTGAAGAGCAGCCAGCAGCTTGCATGTCTTCCATTGCAGGAGAAAGGAAGCCTTGTGCTGAAATGCAGAGCGGTTGCTGTCACTGAAGCTCAGCTCACACACATCATGACTTGTGTTCTTGTCAAATGCTCTTCCACTCGGCGCTTCCGTTCATAATAATCCTTTTATTGTGTTGACGGCTCTACAACAGTCATGGATTTGAAGTAATTTCCTTTGCATTTGTATGAAGAGAACCTTTATATTTATAGAAAAATACGCACACACACACAACATTGATTGCTTTATGAAAATAAAAACAATCTCACCATTGCAATTGTGAAGCCTTTGCAAAATGTTTTTTTTTTTCTTAGTGGTAAAGAATAAACGTGCTTGTTTCCCATTAATGGGTAGGTTAACCTTAATACAGGACTCACATACATTTCTTTTAAAAAAGTTGTCTTTAAGGTTATTCTTATGGGATTTAAGAGATGTGGGGAACAAAATGTACAGTCCTTGGTCTCTGTGTAGGTGCATTCAGCTGAAGCTAAAGTGAGGCTTCAGCTCTATTAGCCAAATCCAGTGGTTATTTTTAATGTGATTATCTTTGTAGTACAAAATTTTGTTAGAGCTATGGTGGAGCGAAAGTAGCAAAGATAGGAAATTGTGTGCTAAACGGGTGTGAATTTGGACGATACCAAGTTGACCTGACTAATTCAAACTGCTCAACTTTCATAGTAACTTTGGCTGAACTTTGTATAATGGGTTTTTCCTCACTGAAACTGTGGTGAGGCATTGCTTCGTGGTTAGTATGGACAGGAAGAGGAAGTAAGAGTACAGTTTTCTTTTAGGAACTAAATGTTCATGAAGTATCAATAGTAAAAGTACTCATTAAGCAGAATGGACTTCAGAGTTTTATAATATTACATTTTATATTGATATATTATTGCTTCTACATGTAATCAGCATGTTAATGTTGTAATGCTGATCATAGTGGAGCTGACCAGCTGGTAACTAACTAGGAACAGTTAAACATTTTAACACAATTTAAGTAAAAATATAATATTTATACGTTTAAAGTAGTATAAAAAGTACATTCTAATTTAAGTACCTCAAAATGTTACCTGAGTGCTGTAATTACTTTCACCAGTTTATAAAATGGGCTCAAAATAATTGAAAGTTGTGCTAATTTTAACTTGTAACTACTAGCTACACAAGCTGTCACATAAATGTAGTGAAAGGAAACAGGAAAATAAACAAAAGGAACAGGTACAATACTTCCTTCTGAAATAAAGTGAAGTAGAAGTAGCACAAAATGGAAAACTGAAGTACAAGTATCTCAAACCTGAAGAGAACCTGCGTAAAAGTACTTTCATTAATTTATTACACTCAGTGGGCTTTAATTAGGTGATAACAAAGCTTAAAAAAAGCTGTATTTGATCAACAGGGAGATCATTTTAGCTAGTAACTAGATAAGATAAGATGAACCTTTATTAGTCCCACAATGGGGAAATTCACAAAGCTGCAGTAGCAAAAGAATAGAAACAAGTAAGTATTATCAATATAATAATAAAAAGTAAAACTAATATTACACACAGGCATGCTGAGTATTTACAGTTTTACAGTCTGTAGATGTGTGGGGTCAATGGGGGCTTCATCCTTAGACCCAACACTGAACACAAGCTCATGATCAGATTACCAAGACCTTTGCTGAGGGGATGAACCTTTTTGATTTTGATGACCTCGGGACCTTTTTGGCACCACCCTCATGACTATCTCTGTCCCACTACTAACAAGGCCCTGAACACAGACAAATCATCAATATGTTGTTTGCTATAAATATTGGGATCTCTATGGACAACTAGAGGGTCCTTACACTTTGAATTTTGTGCAAGAAAGCATGATAGTATATACACGCTATACTGGCAAACTGATACATACAGTGTGTGTATATATATAATTATATATTTAAAATTTAGAATCATATATTTTATCGTTTTTTGCCAGTGGAATATGAGACTCCCAGCTGCTCTAATTGCAGTTACCCATGTTTCAGGAATGTTCTTAAGTGTATGACACTGTGTTGAACCAAGGGAGTGTGGCAAGTCGCTCAAGTACAATCAAGAAAATGAGCTTTTATTTGGCAGTCTTGTAGTTGATTTGTATTAAAAACTATTGAAATAATCTCACTCCAGGGGAAGATTTTGCAATGATCAGTGACCTACACCTAGTCCTAAAGTTAATTTGAGACTAGATGTGTTTATTCAACTAATGTTGGAGGCGAGGTGATGTCTGCATGCCCTTTGCATAAAGAAAACATAAATACATGCAATATTGAAATGACAATGTGACAGTGTGAATGGGGGTCACTTGGAACGATGAATCTGGATCTGCAGCTTCCTTTGATTTTATGAAGCTTCAAATATATAATTATATATTTAAAATTTAGAATCATATATTTTATCGTTTTTTGCCAGTGGAATATGAGACTCCCAGCTGCTCTAATTGCAGTTACCCATGTTTCAGGAATGTTCTTAAGTGTATGACACTGTGTTGAACCAAGGGAGTGTGGCAAGTCGCTCAAGTACAATCAAGAAAATGAGCTTTTATTTGGCAGTCTTGTAGTTGATTTGTATTAAAAACTATTGAAATAATCTCACTCCAGGGGAAGATTTTGCAATGATCAGTGACCTACACCTAGTCCTAAAGTTAATTTGAGACTAGATGTGTTTATTCAACTAATGTTGGAGGCGAGGTGATGTCTGCATGCCCTTTGCATAAAGAAAACATAAATACATGCAATATTGAAATGACAATGTGACAGTGTGAATGGGGGTCACTTGGAGCGATGAATCTGGATCTGCAGCTTCCTTTGATTTTATGAAGCTTCAAATAGTGGGTCTGTCTGGTTCACAGCTTCATTGCTTGGGTTTACTCACTGCTCTCATTTTTGGCCACAGTAGCAGATGGTTTTCAGAGTAAAATCTCTAAAAATTGACTGTACACAATTTGCTCAAAAGCAAACAGCAGACAGAGACTGTTAGCACTATAGTTTCACTGGTGAACATAGTAGAGCATTTAGAAGCTAAAGAACCAGACACTCTTCTTGGGGGTTGGTCAAGACCAAAAACAGCTAAAGAGATGACTGCACTTCTGTTCATTTACCAGACAGGGACAGTTTATCCATAGATGCTGTCATGTTGCATTATGGGAAGTTTGGGATCCAGCATTTCAAGCCTAACTCATACCAGGAAATAAAATGATGTCATTTCTACCTCTGCTGCTCCGATTTTTACCATTAACATTTAATCTGTTTTCTAGTGAGTCACCCAAATTTATGGAAGTGCAACACTAAAGCAGTGGACTACCCTTCATTCTAAAAGAACAATATATTTTGGTCATAGTTGGGTCGGCTTCCCCCTAATTGCATCTGTTTGTAGCAATCACTGCATATCATAAGATAATACCAGAAGCAATTAGTGTAATCATTTAGTGTAATAGGTACATGAACTGAATCTGTTGTCCCACAAGACATTAGCAACATTATTTAGCAGAACAAAACAAGCATTCGTGATCCACACAAGAAGTGATTAAGCTGTTATGGATTAAGATAATGACTTGGCACGCTAGCATGTCTATGGGATACACCTGATCAGTAAAACAGAAGATTATATGGTGGAAAAGTTATGCATATTAAGGGAAAGTCATACTTTCTCACAGAGCTGTGAATTTTGAGGAAGTTGTGAAATAATTTTGGTGCAAGATAACAACATACTTGAATTTTGAAACAAATTTATTTGCAGTATAGTTGGAGTTCTACCCAGTCCACAACCAGTGGGTCCCTGCTTTGAGTTCAGACTATTTTGTTGTATAAAGCATCTAGTTTGGGTGGATTTGGGTTTGTATCATTTGAGATTTATTTGTTTTAATTATTTCTCACACTGTGCCAGTGATCTGTGCCAGGGCATGTTATGTATTGTAAGTGTCTTCAGCCCACTCTGATGATCAGCACCTAAGGAAGTTAAACTAACTGGCTGCATCACTGTCCAGCTTAAATGGCCACTTAGGATGCTGTAGTACCTGTTTTGCAGGTTTTTCTTCCCCTGGGCCATTTTGGAAGGCATTACTACTCTACTACTCTTAGCTAGATGTTTACTACTGCTGCCACATTTTAGTTTTTACCCAAACTGTCCTGGCCACTAGATGCACATAAAGCTAAAAGAGGGGGAAAAAAAGATCTCGTAATTTCCCAGAAGTCCCTGATGGAGCCTGCCTTTGTGTGCTCAGATCGCCATGTCTGTCATTGCCTTGTAAAGCCAGGAATGATAGAGGTTTTGAAAATCAAACAAGAACCTCAACACCGTATTCAAACACAGTCTAGTTTTAACTCAGGATGATGCTATACAACATTTATAGCTTCATCTTAAATACCTTAGAGGATAAAGGTAAAGGATCATACAGCTGTTTTTGCATTTTCCAGCCCATTTAGTACAAATTACAAAATTACTTTACTTGCTACTTACTAGATAGCTAATGGTTTCAGTTGACTGAAAATATGAAAATCAACTTGTAGAGTTACAATAGGTAATACACTATACAGTGAACTACTTTATTGTCATGAGTTATGTATTATAAAATAAGCAAGTGCCAGCAATAACAGCTTTCTGCCGGGGTGCTTTAGTATTCAGATACTTTATTTAAGTAGAAATAAAAAATAAAAAAAAAGACTAACTTGTTCCACTGAATAAGAATAGTTGTTATGGGTCAGTCCTGTGCTTCCCGTTTTTCTGTTGCTTTTCCCTGTCTCCCTCTCTCTGTCACAATCTTAGCCAGCGTAATCACTCATCATCACATTCACCACTCTACTCCTGCATGTTTCTGTAATGCCAGAAGTCAGCCCTGGCTCCTGGTTGCGATCCTGCCAATTACTTACCTGTTTACGTTACCTGCTTCCAGATCCTGGAGGTGTGCTCCTGCTTACCTGTTTCCTGCTTCGTTGGTGGTTTGTGTGTCTTCCCTGTCTTCTTCAGTCCACAGCCTGCTCCAGAGACACACCATGCTGAATGCCTCTGCTTGCTCCACGAGATGTACCTGTTTAACCATCCCCTGGTGAGCCTAGCTACGTATCGCCAGCTCACCACTTATCTGACCTTCACCTGCCCAGAGAAGCTGCTACGTCAGGGGCAAATCGACCACCATGATTCCCACCTTCACCTCCACCTCCACCTTCTCTGGCTGCCTGTCCCACCCAGAAGCAACACTGTCTGTCATTCCTCTCCAGAACTGTCTCAGCCTCTGCTTTGTCCCCCCCCATCCTGTAATATTGCTATTCATTTACAATAAACTCTACTTTATATCCCACGCCCGGTGTGTGTGTGTGTGTGTGTGTGTGTGTGTGTGTGTGTCGGTATATTGGATCCAGCTAATACAAAACATAACAACAGTATGCATTCAATCTTATACTTCAATTCATTCAACTTATACTTACACTGCTACTGAAGTATACAAAATCTTTGTGATCAAGTGTTCTTGAGCAAAACACTATACCCTAAATTACACCTCATTTATGAAGGCAAAAAAAGTTGCTTTGGACAAAAAATAAGGTATTTTGAAAACATTATTATAATTATTTGAGTATTATTGATATATTAAAGTTGTAAATTATATTGTAATGTTGTTGAATGTCAATGTAGAGTTACTTCTACCTACTTTGCATCTTCTTCTTCTTTTGGCTGTTCCCGTTAGGGGTTGCCACAGCGAATCATCTGTTTCCACCTAACTCTATTCTCGGCATCCTCTACTCTTCCCCAATTAACTTCATGTCCTCTTTTAGCACATCCATATATCTCCTCTTTGGCCTTCCTCTTGACCTCTTGCCTGGCAGCTCCATCTCCAACATCCTTCTACCAATATAACCACTATCCCTCCTCTGCACATGTCCAAACCATCTCAATCTGGCCTCTCTGACCTTGTCCCCAAAACAGCCAACCTGAGTTGTCCCTCTGATGTGGTTGTTCCTAATCCTGTCCATCCTGGTCACTCCTAAACAGAGCCTCAACATCCTCATCTCTGCTACCTCCATCTCTGCCTCTTGTCTTTTCCTCACTGCTACAGTCTCTAACCCATACAGCATAGCTGGTCTCACTACTGTCTTGTACACCTTTCCTTTGATTCTTGCTGACACTCTTCTGTCACACAACACTCCTGACACCTTTCTCCACCCACTCCAACACGCCTGCACTCGCCTCTTCACCTCTTTCCCACACTCCCCATCATACTGGACTGTTGACCCCAAATACTTAAACTCCT
>NW_018128156.1:527159-536467 GCF_001952655.1 Monopterus albus
ATGATTTAAAATCTGGCTGTTCAGACCAGGTCATAACTCCAGTTGTCTGCGCATGCACCTCTGCCACTAGCTTGCCACTATTACACATTACTAACTTTGTGTCTCCTTTCTCCCGTAGTGTGTCCTCTCTCTCTGTGTACCTTTCTGCAGGTTGCCCTGGCCCTGGAGCTCTACGTCCCTGACAAGCAGTCACCAGCCACATCGACCTGATCAGTGTTTGATTGTTGTGTCTTGTTGCTTTTCTTCTTTTGTCTCTCCTCTATCCACTCACCCCAACCGGTCGAGGCAGAAGGCCGCCCACCAAGAGCCGGGGTCTGTCGGAGGTTTCTTCCTTTAAAGGGAGTTTTTCCTCCCCACTGTTGCCAAGTGCTTGCTCAAGGGGGATTTGTTGGGTTTTCCCTATGTAATAATATTGATAACAGTAAGGTCTAGACCTTACTTTGTAAAGTGTCCTGAGATGACTTTTGTTGTGATTTGGCGCTATACAAATAAAATTTGATTTGATTTGATTTGATATTGACCCTGAGTGAAACATGCCATAAATAAGAACCATTGACCTGAGGAAATGGATACACATTGTTCTTTATTAACCCAACAGTTTTTATTTCACTTTTCACTGTTGAATTTCAAACTGTCTCAAGGTCAGCTGTGTGTCTCTGTAGCTCTGTTCTTATAGCAGAAGCAGCAGCATTCCACCAGATGAGCTGGCACCATGCTGCCTGATGGTATGAACCCCACCTGCCTGTCTCCACCTGTGGATGACTGATATGTTGTTTTATATAGTTCTTAGGCTGTCTCTCACTCATACACCCACAAATGCCACTGTTTATGCTGCACAAGTCAGATCACTGCCTTTCACTTTTTCCATTTTCATGTCTTTTTTCTTCATTTATGTGTTAGTTTCATGCACTATATGAAAGCAGTTACATGCACATGTTCACATTTGCATTACAATTTAAGTTAGATCTGTAGAATCCCTTAAACATATATATATGGCCTTGGTTCTGTGCTGCTGCCAAAATGGAGATTACAACACACTGGGAGCAGAGAGAGGCTCTGCATTTCTCCCTGAGAAGTGGTTGTCTATTCTTTTGCACAAGTCATAATGAAGTTTTGTGATGGCGTGTGGCTCTGTTATCAAAGATGGCAATGTTAAGCTATTCTCTTGAGAGAAAGAGAGAGAGCAGCTCCAAACATAATGCCAATCATAGGGGCACTGGGTCTTTGGGAGATGGAGGTAGAGGGGGGCTGCACATGATTATCTTTCCCACCCATATCTCATATCACCACATCTGCCTAGGCTGTTCTCAGTCTTCCTCTTTTGCTTTTTTCTACATGTCTACATGAAACCACAGAGTCAAATCCACAGCTCATGAAAATTTCAGTTGCTGTACTGCTGTCATGTCATTTGCTACTGCACAGCTTCAGAACTAAGACACCTCTTACTGCCACTGATAGCAGATTATTTGAAACATGGGCTGTTATTTCTGTGAGAATATGATCCCTCTCAGATAAAATAGGATAGTAATTCAACTGCCTACATGTGTTTAAGATGGTATACAGGAGGGCAGATGCAACCTACACGTGTCATGATTCGATTCTGTGTTGCTTCCTGTCGTGCTTTTATTTTGACGTTACTTCCTGTTTTTGATTCACCACAGTTTTGGTCTTTTTACTTTAGTCATTACTCACATTAGTTTCACCTGCTCCTTATTGTTTGCACCTGTTTTCACTTCTATTTAGGAATTTATTTATTCAGATTGTTCTAGACTCCAACTCTGACTCTCCAGCATTATTTGGTTTTGGTATTTTGTGTTTTGACCCGGATCGTGTATTTTGACAATTCTGTTATGCCTTGCCCTCTTGTTTCGGACTGCTACTGTGTATGATTTATCGGACTTTCCCTTTGGACGATGCATTTTGGATTCCTTTGCTGTATGTGTTTGCTGGCTCTGACCATGGACTGTATCATCAACCTGTAAGTGTGTTTCATCTGTTCACCATGTCTTGTCTTGTTTTTGTTAAGCGTTAGTGCTCTTAAAGAGACGAATATTCACCTATCCTTGTCTGGCAATTTAATAGAGTTCACCCACGACATTATTGGCCACTTCACATGCCGATCCTGACAGTACAGTCTGGCCAAAATGAACTCAGCCAGCGAGGAAAAGGGACAATTGGAGTTGGGGCAGAAACTTAGCAAGCCCTGCCACCAGCTCTGCAACCTCCAACTCATGGAGACCTATCTGAGCTCAGAAAAAGCCCAGGACGTTTATCAGCAGCTAAAGGCCCAGATGGCTTCTCCGCTCTCCTGTCCTGCACAGAAACCCTCTCCTTTCGAGGGAACCTGGTGGGCTATCTGCCCTCGGGGTCCAGGACAAGGGAGGACCAGGAGGATGCCGTCAACTGGGGCTGCGCTTCCAGTACCTGATTGGCCGGATTGCCGATGCCACTTCTGAGCCTGTTCCTGGTCCTGTATGATGAAACCTGCAGAAACTCTGATCACAATTAAACCAGAGAAACACAGAGAATATCTGCATCAAAATGATCTCAATTGTGGAGCAATGACGAGGTGGAGTTTTGTGTTTTGGCAATGAAAGATTTAAATGTACTTGGTAATTTAGATGGGAGAAAGCAGAAAGATCGACCTCTTCAAGTCTGTAGTGGACAAATGATGGGATGTCAGTTTCTCGACATGTACAGTGGAACAAGTCAGATAACGGGGGAAAATTTGGAAAACAAGTTGGTACGTGGCCAAACATCAAAACTAAAGACTTGGAGCTAGTCCAGCGACGTTAGGGATCTTCAAGATATCGGACAACAGGCTCGGTCTCTGTCCACTTTCCACGGCGGAGGAGAGACGAGCTGGCATCGGCTTTACCTACTCATAATAACTGGGAGACTCATGTCCATGTAACAGCACTGATAGTAAATGCACTGAGAGAAACATTTGTGAAATTGTAGTGATTAAAAATAAACAAGGTACCAGGCCAGAGATAATATGTAATAGAACAGTATGTACTTCATACATAGATATTATTTGTAATAGTTGTGTAATGGTGAGCTAAGTGTTTATGTAAGCTTGATCTGGTTCTCTTCTCTTGCTCAAGCAAGAATATGTTGGGCTGTGTCCCCCTTGTTTAACTTATGGGTAAACATCGCGAGCAACTTCCTCCTCAGATGGGGAATGGACATAGCTGCAGCTTTATGTGAATTGTTCAGGTTTAGAAAAAGGAAATGTTTGCTAGGTCAATGTGACCTAGAAGTTCATGTACTGGACATCTTAGACAGTGCTTGGAATAATGGGTGTGGAGCTGGCATGCGACTGCGTCTCTAGCTCAGGCCATGGAAGGCTGTGTAACTGCGAGCAGATAAAAGGCTAGGATAGCTGGGTTAGAGGGAGAAGAGAGAATTGAGGATGGTGTGGCAGCCTTGAGTGAGCTTAGACCCAGCCGGGCTCTGACTGACTGGACCTTGTGACCAAGACTGACTGGCGTTGTGACAATCTTCTTATTTAATACTTTATCTATCCCATTGCAGGTGGAGTGATTCTGTTCTCTGTTCCCTAATTACCAGATGGCTTAGTTAACCTGTTTGACTACTACTCTGTTCAGAATAATTGTAATATTAAATGATTCCTTAAATTGGGATGATTTGTCTGAATTAATTCAGTCTGTATCACATTCTAGCCACGACATGCAGAAATACCAAGAGCTGAAAGAAGATTTTGAAAAGATGTGGAAGGTGAAGGCACAAGTGGTTCCCATGGTAATAGGAACATTGGGGGCTGTGACCCCCAAACTGGGAGAGTGGCTCCAACAGATCCCAGGAACAACATCTGAGATCTCTGTCCAGAAGAGTAAATTGGGAGCCAGTGAAGAGCAGAGAGAATAGGGGAAATATGAGCAGACCTGGGAGCATTAGATAGCAGCCGAGCTGCTGCATTTTGGACTAACTGGAGTTTGTTGAGCAAAGACTGAGGAACTCCAATATACAGAGCATTGCAGTAATCCAACCTCGAGACAACAAATGCATGAATCGCCTTCTCCAAATCACCATGTGACAAAAAAGGTTTCACCTTGGATAAAAGTCTTAGGTGAAAAAAACACGACTTAACCACTGCCCTAATCTGTTTCTCAAAAGTAAAACCACAATCAAAAATTATACCGAGATTCTTTACCGTATCTGACAGGGGGAAGACCGAAGTGCTGAAATTAACAACGTCAGGTGACGGATCAGGACTAAAAAGAATATATTCGGTCTTACTCTCATTTAACTGCAAAAAAATTAGCGAAAGCCATTGCCTAATGTCCCGCAAGCAGTTATGTAATGCGCTAAGAGCATTGGGGTCAGACAAGAGCAGTGGCATATAGATTTGGACATTGTTCGCGTAAAAGTGAGAGAAGACATTATGACTTGATATATTAGTCGCAAGGGGTGCAATATATAATGAAAAAAGTAGTGGAGCCAGGGTTGAACCTTGCGGAACACCTGAAGTGAGGGGAGCTATATTAGAAACGCAGTCACCAATACTAACCGAAAAGGTTCTGTCAGTCAAAAAGGATGAAAACCATTTTAACACAGTACCTTTGAGCCCAACAAGGTGCTCAAGTCTTGACAGAAGAATAGCGTGGTCGACAGTATCAAAGGCTGCAGATGAATCCAGAAGAACTAACAGAACAGGGCATTTGTTATCAAGAGCCACCGTAATGTCATTATGAATCTTAAGCAACGCGAATTCAGTGCTATGGCGGGACTTAAAACCAGATTGAAAATTATCAGTGATATTTAAACAGTCTAAGTGTAACTGCAGCTGGGTGACTTGTCATGATTTGGTTCTGCTGCTTCCTGTCCGGCTTTTATTTTGATGCTACTTCCTGTTTTTGTTTCACCTCTGTTTTGGTCTTTTTACTTTCACTAATCACTCACATTAGATTCACCTGCTCCTTATAGTTTGCACCTGTTTGCACCGCATTATAAGCAGCCTTCACCCATCAATCCCTGCCAGATTGTTCTTGACGCCAGCTCTGACTCTCCTGCATTTTTCGGTTTTGGTACCTTGTGTTTTTGACCCGGATTGTTCCTCTGACTATTCTGCTCTGCCTTGCCCTCTTGCTACGGACTGTCACTGTGCATGATTATCGGACTTCCCTTCAAACTACGCATTTTGGATTACCTTTGCTGTACGTGTTTGCTGGCTCTGATCTTGGACTGTTATACCAACCCGTAAGTGTGTTTTTTGTACACCGTGTCTTGTCCTGGGTTTTTTTGTTCAATGTTAGTGCACTTAATAAAGAGACGGTTTTGTTTTACATTTCCTCGTCTGGCCCTTTAATGAGTTCACCAAACACTTTTTGGCAGCATTGCGCGCCGTTCATGACATGACTATAATTTTTTTCCAGAATTTTAGACAAAAAAGAAAGAATTGAAATTGGATGAAAAGATGACAGTAATGAGGAATCAAGGTTATGTTTTTTATGGAGTGGGCGAACCATCGCATGCTTACGAGCAGATGGGACCACACCCGATTCCAAGGAAAGATTAATAAACTAGACCAAAATGGGACTGAGAACATCAAAACCCTCCTTAATAAACCTGGCTGGAAGCGGGTCAAGGGGCAAAGAGGCCAGTTTTAACTGAGCTAAAGTGTCTTTTAATTGGAGTAAAGAAATTGGAGTAAAAGAATTAAAGGTAAGAACTGCAGGGGGACCAGGCTGTGTGTGCATTAAGGGTTTAGGCATATTTTGCCTGAGAGCCCCAACCTTGACAAGAAAATAACTTAAAAATTGGTTGCAAAGGGCAGTGGAACCAACCATGGGCAAAGCACCAACTGGGTCAATAACAGAGTGTATAGTTCTGAAAAGGACTCTCGGGTTCTGACTGTTTGATGCTATGGCATTAGACAAAACATGAGTTTTAGAGACTCTCACAGCCTCCTGATAGGCAAGGAGATTAGTCCTCAAAATATCCAGCGAGACATGCAATCCGTGTTTTTTCCACTTGCGTTCAGCTTGTCTGCAGGCCCTCCGCAAGGACCGGGTAGTGTCATTTAGCCAGGGAGAAGAAGCAATGCCAGCCCTTCTAGACCTAAGAGGTGCAACAGAGTCCATAGTCCGGGCCAAAGTCGAGTTCAGGACAGAGGATTGTAAAACACAGAGGAATAAAATTCGTAACTTAAAAACGCAGCAGCAAAGTCAGAGGGGGTAGAAGAGGTGGTGATCCTACGATGAGACCGAGGGACGGCCGGTCTGGGTGGCCTACTCGGTAGCAAAACTTCAAAGCAAATAAGGAAGTGATCAGATATATCTATATTTGACACATCCTTAATAGCAACAGATATACCCCTAGAGATAACGAGGTCTAAAGTGCCCTCCCAAGTGTGGGTGGGACCCACCACTGACTGACACAGATCAAAACAATCCAATAAAATATTAAAATCATTAAAAAGGTGGTCGGGCGAGGAGTTGGCATAAAGATTAAAATCCCCACAAATCAACAGGCAGTCAGCCTGTGAAGTATTAGAGGCCAAAAACTCACCCAGTTCATGGATGAAGTCCTTAGACGGGGGGATAAATGACTGTGCAGAAAATAGGACTGGGCAGAGATAAAACAAAAGTTTGTACCTCGAAACTAGAAAAAGCCATGTCAGGCAGGAGGCAACATTTTAAAGATGACTTAAAAACAGATGCCAGACCCCCGCCTCGACCAGCGAGATGTGGGGAGTTAAGAAATAGATAATCAGCCAGTAAAAGCTCAGAAAACAGGGTGTTGTCCCCTCATTTCAGCCAGGTTTCAGTAATAAAAAACATGTCCAAATTGTGTCTGGTGACAAGATCATTCAGGATATAAGTTTTGTTGTTGAGAGATCTTGCGTTAAACAGGGCAAACTGAAGCCAGCTAGGCTGAATCTGAGGGCACAGAGCGTGGGACACTGGGCGCAGATTGGAGTGGAGACAGCATCTAGTAGAGTGTTACACCAAACGAAAACGAGGAGGAGGCGGGTCGACGTCCAGGCCTACTGGTTGAAGAAAGCGGTAACTAATAGAGACTGACCAACTTGAACCGACGAAGCCGTTCTCCAGAAGGAGTCCCATCCTCTGGGCCCGATCCTTAACAGATTTTAACTTGACGTGAAGTCCTACTCTCCTGCCTCATCGTTTCTGTCAAAGCCTAACTGGTGGCAGATGATGCGAGCGTCACAGGAAGGGTGGAACAGATGCTAGCAGAGGCGGTGGAGGGTAAAAATTATTGTCCATGGCAGTAAAAAGGACCGCTGCTTATCGAGTTGCGTATGTTAAACAGGGTCAAGCGATCATATACCAAGGCAGAAAATACAGAGGGAACATCAAAAGCCACAAAAAGACAGGTACACAGAAGGAGGATTTTAAGTCTAACCCGGTTCTTTAATCTGAAGGCCCCAAGAAGTAACACTCAGGATACAGAAATCAGCTTTAAGTAGATTTATTTTCTTCTGGTTAGATGCAGAGTTATTACAGCGATGGGCTCTGAGAGATGACAAGTCTCCAAGAGCATCAATCATCACCAAACGTTTACATTTATCTTCTCGGGCTGGGACTGCCCTGTACATGGGTGGTACAATATACGTCAACAATCTAGTATGTTCATATAGGCAATGTGTGTGTGTGTGTGTGTGTGTGTTGTTATCTTCTGTGTTCAGGCGTTTTTTCTAAAGATGGACATGCAGTTGCTGTGCCCCTTACTTCCCCAATTCTGTGACAGAAAAAACCCTTTACACATAGCTCATACATGGGTGAAAAGTTCAAGTTGCCATACTTCCACATCTGTAAAATAGCATACGTTAACAGGGTCTTATCTTTTAGCTGACAGGACACTTATCTAATGCAATCTGCTCTTGCACAACCATCCAAGAAAATAAGTGACACTACAAGTTGAACTTCAGCTGAAAATTATAACTTTTATGCAAGTATAATAGCAAGGTTAATACTGATACATGGGATTGCTAATAAAACATAAACAGTCATAATAAACTTTATCATTATACATGCAAAATAATACTAACTGTAAATAAAACAACTGCAACTCCTGAAATCCAATTCTAACAAGTAGACGGCTAGCCAAACACAGGGGTGCCATCTTGTCATGTCATACCAATCTGCAGATAAAAATAATAAATGATTATTTAAATTGGGATGATTTGTCTGAATTGATTTAGTCTGTATCACATTCTAGCCACGACATGCTCTTAATAAAGAGACTGATATTCACGTATCCTCGTTTGGCAATTTAAAAGAGTTCACCCACGACATTATTGGCCACTTCGCGCACCGATCCTGACAACACGACATGGTTAGCCTAGCTTTGCAGGGGGAAACAGCAGGTCTGGCTCTGTCCAAAATAAAAAAAACTAATCTATACTTGAGACTTTAGAAGGAATTGGGTCCTCAAACTGATAAAGATTTACCTGCCCAGTGTTTTCCCAGCTTTAGTGGTGATTGCTATATGTGCTTCTTAAAAGACACCAAGTTGGCAAGTAAAACGGTGATGGTTTGGTTGTTGTAATTTGGGATACTTTATTAGACCGCTCTGCACCTTTGAAAAGTTCAGCTATATTGTAGAGGTTTATAAAAACCCCAAAAATATCTATACGTTGCCTAGGGCAGCTGTATGTGAGAACAAAAAGATGCAAATCAGTCCGTGAAGTAAAGTCAGTGAACTTTATTCTATTTTCCCCCACTTTACTTTATCCTACTTAAATTTACTTTACCCTACTTAAATTTACTTTATCAAACACCACTTTGGATATTCACTGACTGATAACAAATACCACTCCATGGTCAGTGGCAGGAAAGGCAAAATATTTAACAGAGGTCATCTGAAACTTGATTGAATGCTACTGTGTATGGAAATTAGAACAGACAACAGCAGTGGAGAAAACAGATTAACGCCACCTGCGTGTATGAGGAGCTATCTCCTCTCATATGCCCAACGTCACTGACATTACTTCAACTGTCAGTGGCGTTTCAGCCAATTCCACACGTTGAATCGTGGTGAACCTCATTGGGAAAAGAGACCACTCTGACTGGCTGTTCAACTTAGTGATTCAGTACACGAGAAGAGAAAGGTTTGACAAAATTCTTTTGAGCCTGATTTCACCCATTTAGTTCACTTTCTCCTTATTTCTTTTGCCTCTGCGACTTCCTTTTTCTACAACCAAACGACCAACAACAATGCCAGTGCAATTTCTTATCAGACATATTTTCGATTCAAAGTAGCTATAAAGTGTCTGTGGTGACAAAGAGCTGCTTTGTTTAGAGTTTCTGTATCCACAG
>NW_018128157.1:0-4919 GCF_001952655.1 Monopterus albus
AGGGGAAGCACTGAGCTAATTGCTGCTGAGCACACCAAACTGAGAAGAAGATGACAAACTAAAGGGGGCTGGGGCTGCTTTTTATTTTAATGCACACTGGCCGATATAAAATCAAATAAAATAAACAAAGTCTCGACTAGAAGAGTCTCCGCTGACTGACAGGTCTCTTGACTAATAATTGCAATGGGGCAACCTTATAAAACGCTAATATTTCATTTAAGGTTCAGCATTTAAAATCCTACCTGAGAAATATATGAGCAACATATAATTTTTAAAAATTATTGGAACACAAAAGAGCACGTTAACAAAACAGGGCAGGACATGGGAGATGACAGTAGATACAGAACACTACAAAAAGACGTAGAGGGTTTTACATTGGCAGGTGTGTGAAGGCATCGAAGGCACTACAACAAACTGGAGCGCTCCAGAATGCATTGTGAACAGGGGTCTGTGCCGGTGAAACCCATTTCAAACATTTTACCTTGTGTAATACGGGTCCTGTCAATGGTCTTGTATTGTATAAGTTGTATGGTTACATTGCTGTTCATATTAAAGACTACTATTAAAAATATCCATCCAGAAGTCGGGGATGGGGGGAGAGACCTAAATCATTTTCCCATTTCTGTATTTGATACGAGTTTACAAAGCATTTTCTTGGAAATATCATTTTCATGATTTCTCTTGGCACACAGTTTGTTCACAATCGCAGTAGGTGATTGGAGTTAGCACGTCCAAACTCCCGAGGACAGGAGGACACTGTGTGCAGCTGGACCACCAGCGTCCTCACAGACAGACCGCTGTGGTCTGAACACGATGCAGCTACCTGCTAACAGAGCTAGCTTGTTCTGCTAGCAGGTCCTCGCAGCTCCGGAGCAATTTCCAAACTGGCATTACTTGGATAGCGTGAGCACATATTGACAGTCTAAGTGGTCAGTTTCTCACCTGAAAAAATATCAGAACTCAAAACAAGGTCCAGGGAATTGCATCTGAATATTGAACGTCCTGTAAGAACACCAAGTTAGCTGAATGGTCTGGTGCCATAAAGCATTACACAGTTCTCATAAGAGGTTTTCAGGATGTGATCCGGAGTCATGTAGTGCAGAGACAGACGACCCGGGCTCACGCTGGGAATAGCAGAGATGCCGTCCACCTTAACTGAAGCCAGTCTACCACTAGAATGATTTCAAATCTGCTACTTTAATGTAAAACTGTTGCACGTTGCAGCTTTAAATAAAACCATGTGATAAGTATTTTGTCATCCACATGGTAAGAAGAAACTCTATAGATAATAAAATGTCATCAGAACAACAGCAGCCTAATTCTTTTTAAACAGCCCCAGTGTATGCTAATACATGACAGTGACACACTGCAATCATACAATCATTTTTATATACATTTACATAGTATTTTAATTACTATTAAGTTGGGAAGAGCTATTTATCTTTACATTAGTAGTTAAAGAAAAAAAAATCTAACAGAAAGTCACTTTCGGCTTTTCCCGCTTAGGGGTCGCCACAGCGAATCGTCACATTGACGATTCGCATGTTGACATTTGGCATGTGTTTTATGCCGGGTGCCCTTTCTGATGCAACCCTGACTTGAACCCGGGCTGCAGCGGCGAGAGCACTGCGCCTTAACCACTAGCCTACCAGGGATCTCCTCAGCTGAAGTGTCAGGATGTGCATCTGTTGTCAGCTGAGCTTAGGCTGATGTTTGATGTTCATCTTCTAACAAAGGACAAAACATTCAAGAAAGTGGCAGAGTAAAAAATTTAATCCAGACAAAAGTGAACAGTAATAGCATAACTGAAAAGGCACAGACCTGCTTGGTGTACCACCACCTTAGGGTCGAACGCAGCTTCCAGGATCATCAGCCGGTTTTGTCTGGCCTGAGACAGCTGCTCCTCATTCTCAGCAATGGCTCCTTCATCCAGGAAAAGTGTGTCTTCTGCAACAGCGCTTAGCTGCTGAGACACCAGATTTCAGACTGTGAACATTTCCACACATTGACAACTTTTTCTGCAACAAACTGTAGCTTATTTACTGTTGTTCTAAACTAGAGATCAATAAAAACAGAGAAAAACGGTGTATAAATATAAACTGAGCATCAATCTGACATGTGAGCACAAGCTGTGCACAGCTATTATTGGACTCCAAACATTCTGAAAACAAAACTCTGAAAGCGGCAGACCGTCCCCAGAATAACACACACTGTGCTGCAGTGGGTCAGGCTGAACTCAAAGAGTCAGCCGACTCACCTGAACTTTCAGTGAGCGTAGATCTAAAGCAGGAACATTTGTTTGGTGCCCGGCTCCGACCAACGACCCTGGACTGCAGCAGGGTTAAAAAACATTTTAAATGCTACAGTAGCTACAGTGTATGAATAAATACACTGCCAATATCTCCTGATCACTGGCACGAGTGTGCACAAGCTATTTACAGTAACCAGCAGGGGACTTTGAATTGGCGTGCATGGCAGCAAGACTTTAAAGCAGAAGGAAAGAACAATAAGAACAACGACATCAGTTTATCCAGCTTGCAAATGTGCACTGTGCACACAGCGTGCTCCCTACAACAGCAACAGACAAACAGAACTACACCCCCCATCAGCAGCATTGCTCACTACTCTACTGTCCCATGATGTAGGTCACTGGGTCCTGTTTTCACCTGTGAGCCTTTAAAACAAAGCACTGTCCACTTAAACATACAGTCACTGGACAAAGACGTCCTGCATTCAGCATGTTACATAAGTAAAAGTACCAAAGTATCAGCATCCAAATCTACCTGAAGTACCAGCAGTACCAGTACTGGTCCTCCAGAACAGCCCGTGTCCCAGTAACGTCTCTGATACTGGATCATAGTGACTAATTACTGTGTCCATCACTTTAATGCTGCAGCTGGTAAAGGTGGAGCTGATGGTAACTACCTTATATACTTATACTGGGAAGTACTTTACATCCTACTGGGTAGCTGGTGGATTTCCTACTGGGATCAATAGAGTCTGATGGTTCTACTGGGTTTGGTTTGATTCATCTGGTTCTGGAAAGGACCTCAGGTACATGTAGTGCACCAAATATTCTGCATCCCCTTCCCTGCAGGAGTCTGCTGATTCCATTGGACCGGGTGTGATAGGGGAGTACAGGCTAGTGATGGCTCCTGTGACCAGTTCAGACCATCGATACGGTGTCACGACGCAAGATCTCCCTGCGCACGTCAGCAGGTGCGTAGGGGTACTATAAAGCCACCCAAGATGATGCGCAACACGTGGGTTTGTCGGCATAGTAGGTGTGTGCATAGTTGCTGTTGGTATGATCATTGCTGCTGGTGTGTGATCACCATGGAGCCAGCTAGGAAGAGACCCCGTTCTCCAATGTGGGAACACTTTCAGCTGATCGGTCCAAAGACAGTGGAGAAACTTTTGTTCCTGTATAAAAATGATTCTCCATCCCCTTGTATTTATTCACACCCTGTCTTAGTTACATACGCACATATTACCATCCTAGCACATCCTGTTTCCCCAAGCACGCCTTCTCCCACCTACTACACTACATACGTTCATAGCTGGACTGACTGACCAATACAAACGTTTTCACATCATTCACACAAAGCCTAGTTACACCATCACATAATTGAGACATTGTTCTGCTGCATACTATTCCACCAGATGGCACTAAACCAAACCTTTGAATGAACGAACCAATACTCGATACAAATGATGAAGTGGTTCGATACAGGTGTCATGGTGTCAATTGGACATCACTAGTACAGACTTTCCCTTAACTCCTCCATAACTTCTTCTTCCTGCACTGAGACATTCTCTGTCACGAGTGCCGTTCCTTCTGGCTCATGCAGCTCATTCTCATCCTCTTTTGGCTTGTTTGTCATCTCCTTATATTCTTCAACATCATTTAGTGGCCATTCCCATATTTCTTGTAAACATTCTTGTTGTTCCTGTGGGACTTCTAACTGCAAAGAGACAACTTATGACAATAGTCTCACGCAGCTCTTCCTGTAAGGTAATTTCTGGTACCAAACCATCAGAGGCCTGCACCGCTGTTGTGGCCTGTGTTTTGGTTCTCTCCGGGAGCCGTTTTTACAGCTTTGTCGACAACATTAAATATTACATCGTATCTTTCATTAGCTTTTTGTTTTTTAACCCAAAACACTGCCAGATGAGCAAAGTGGTCCTTTAAGCTGCAGCACAATCTCAGCCCAAACCAGACCATGTTCAGAGGCTCACTTTTAAACTGCATTTAGTCCAGTTTAAAGTCTTTAGGATGCTCTACAACCATTCCCACTCAAAAAGCAGGATCCACAAGGACTGGTTGAATTAACGTTAACTACTGGGAATGCAAGAACAGGAAATCCTGCATGGACTGGTTAATGCTGGAGCCTTAACTGTTAATGCTAACGAGACGACCCCGCGCACCGCCAGTAGGAACGAAGAAATAACGTAACACGAAGCCGGTCGGCTGTTAGCGGTTAACAACGTTACATTACCGAAACGTACCCCTTTATATGTTGCTAACGTTAATTATAGAAGGAGCCACTAACCGTCTGCAGAAGCTTCCATTGTCTCGGTGCAGCTCCCAAATGCCGCCATCTTGGAGTTCGACTAGCCAATGACGTGGCGTGCGCAATGCATTGTGGGATTGTACGGGCTGGGAACAGTGCAGGCCCCTCGGCACCCCCATTCAGCCAATTTTGCCAGCTGCCACTCTCGGTACTACAACGAAAAATCCTCATGGGGCCAAAAAAGCATTTCCCCCATAGACCACAGTGATAAAAGAGCTGTGTGTAAAACTGTGAAAAGGACACAAAACTGTGTGTGGAGGACCATCAACTAGCAGACGACCTGAATGTGTTCTACTGCAGGTTTGACAATCAACACTCCCCCCTCACCCTCCCCACCTCAGACCC
>NW_018128157.1:5901-6403 GCF_001952655.1 Monopterus albus
CTGCAGAAAAGGTCATTGGTGTGAGCCTGCCCTCCATGGAGGACCTGTACACCTCATGGGTCAAAAGGAAGGTGGAGAGGATCACTGCAGACCCCTCACACCCCAGATACAATCTGTTTGAACTCCTCCCCTCTGGACGGCGTTACAGGTCACTATGCACCAAGACAACCAGGCACAGGGACAGTTTCTTCCCCCAGGCTGTCACTCTGATGAACACTTAACCCACGACAGTATGACTGGACAATAACCCTCAGTGAAATACCTGTAAATATACCTTGTACAGATCATACAGATCCATACAGGTCTCTAGTTTTAAGTTCTCTGTTTTTATCCCTAATTATCTCATTTCAATGAACATTCCCTTGTTGTCTGCAAGGGACAGTTCCGGCAGAGCTTCGACCAGATCCCAAGGGAGACTGGAGGCATTGAGTCTGAATGGACCATGTTCTCCACCTCCATTGCCGATGCGGCCACTCGGAGCTGTGGCCCTAAGGGCTCTGGT
>NW_018128157.1:7673-8416 GCF_001952655.1 Monopterus albus
GGGCTCGGAGGTGGACTTGTCCATCACCCAAGCTGAAGTCACCAAGGTAGTTGAGAAGCTTCTCGGTGGCAAGGCACCGGGGGTGGATAAGATCTGCCCTGAGTACCTCAAGTCTCTGGATGTTGTTTGGCTGTCTTGGCTGACACGCCTCTGCAATGTCACATGGCGGTTGGGGACAGTGCCTCTGGACTGGTAGACCGGGGTGGTGGTCCCTCTTTTCAAGAAGGGGGATTGGAGGGTGTGTTCCAACTACAGGGGATCACACTTGTCAGCCTCCCTGGGAAAGTCTATGCCAGGGTACTGGAGAAGAGAATTCGACCAATAGTTGAACCTCAGATTCAGGAAGAACAATGTGGTTTTTCTCCTGGCTGTGGAACACTGGACCAGCTCTATACCCTCTTCAGGGTGGTGGAGAGTTCATGGGAGTTTGCCCAACCAGTCCACATTTCTTTCGCGGATCTGCAGAAGGCATTCGACCATGTCCCTTGCGGTGCCCTGTGGGGGGTGCTCCGGGACTATGAGGTCCAGGGCCCTTTGCTAAGGGCTGTCCGGTCCCCGTATGACCAGAGCAGGAGCTTGGTTCGCATTGCCGGCAGTAAGTCTGACTTTTTCCCGGTGCACGTTGGACCCCAACACGGCTGCACTTTGTCACCGGCTCTGTTCATTATTTTTATGGACAGAATTTCTAGGTGCAGCCAGGGGCCGGAGGGAGGCCGGGTTTGGGGACCACAGGATCCCGTCTC
>NW_018128157.1:8978-13915 GCF_001952655.1 Monopterus albus
CCCCCGGAGGAGCTGGAGGAAGTGTCTGGAGAGAAGGAAGTCTGGGCATCTTTGCTTAGACTGCTGCCCCCGCGACCCGGTTCTGGATAAGCGGAAGAAAATGGATGGATGGATGGGTTAGGTGGTGAGACCGTGGCCACCCTTGGCCACCCCCTAGCTCCACTTATGCTACCTTTGTACCTGTCCCGCCTCCTGAGTCGGTAGGCAACAGGTCAAATTGCTGTTATGCAACAGATCCTGCTCCACTTCTGCAGAGTCACCACACGACAAACAGTAAGTTGACCTGTAAAACTGCGAATTACTGTGTATTTTTGAAAATATATAGTTTAACTTTTTTGATTTCCTGAGAGTTGTCACATGGCTGCCTGATGTAGCAACATAAACTGTGACATTTATCTACATGCACATTCAGCACTTTTACAATTTTACTCAAAGTATTGCTGCTTCCTCTCGACATTGTGTGTGTGCAAGGCACAAGTATGCTCCAATCAGCAGCAGTGTACAAGTTGTTTATTGTGTATAAACCTTTTTATGCTACACTTTTGAAGAATACTTTTGACAGATGCAGTTACTTTTTGTCTCTCCATGTACTGTATGTTGTTTTCTTCTATATATACTGAAAACTAGAACTGGATTGAAATGGTGTGGAATATATCTTGTTTATGATAAGATGAAAGATAAGGTGAACCTTTATGGGTCCCACAGCAGGGAAATACGCAATTTATTTAAAACAAAATGGTGAACAAATTCCCGTCTTTTCCACATTGTCCGGTTGTGAAGCGGCAGAGATGGTGCAGCTAATGGACAGTGAGGTGTTTATGGCTTTCACCACCTATGCTGCTATTGTCGTTCTGAAGATGCTGCTGCTGGCCCCTATGACCAGTTACTACCGCATCACCAGAGGGGTAGGTGATCCTTTGTTACAGCAAGAGTTTTCATAATTGTATGCACAATGTGTAAGGTCCCAGGATGGTTTGGACCCATGAACAGCTCCACAGGATGTGAGAGTTGGTAACAGGGTGCAGGATGTGACCTCCAACGACGACCTGCTCCCAAATTCACCTCTTGCTTTACACTCTCTGACCCTGGTGAACGTCATGTACACAGTCTATGTGAGGCATGACCCAGGGTGTGCAAGAGAATGACTAGAAAAAACTTTTTAATGCAACAACTCACTGTATTTACTGAATGGCTTGTGCATGTTCTCTTTATGTATCTGCATTTCTGTGTTATAATACAGGACCTCTCATCTTAGCTGGTATGCAGCATTTCAATCAGTGCAGGGTTCTCTCACCCATGTAGGCCTTCTCTAATGAGGAAGATGTGGCTGGAAAGTCTGCAGAGGAGAAGAAGAAGCTTCTGAGAACCCATCCAGATGTGGAGCGAGTCCGAAGGTGAGATGAGCTGCAGATGATTCTGTCAGAACAGTTGATTTTCAGAAACACCATGTGGGATTTGTACAGATGACAAAATCATGTTGCAAGAGTAAAGAAGGAATTCAGGTGATGTTGCAATAGTGACAAAGTCCTCGCGGGGACAAAGAGTGTCATTCCAAATTTCTATATCCCATTTCAAACCAGCAGTCGATATTGTTTCTTTCAACCATGTCCACTCCATGTGTTTATAACTGTCACCACGACCTTTTCTAATCCTGACCGACATCTTGTTGTACCAAAACCCAACCAAACTTTTACCATAACTTGTTGCATCATAAAAGGGAAGATATTTGTTTTTCTGCAGTGATTGTTATCAGTGTATCTGCAGCATACGTAAGGCTACTGCAGGGCTGCTAACACAGGATGCATTACAACAATAGATCATACACTACACGAAACTCAAAGTACATGAATGGCTGAGTTTATTGTGAAAAGCTAAATAAGGTAATGTAGTGCAAAGGGTAAGAACAGTAAATCAGGGTCACAGAGAACAAATGGTAGAGCCAGTGTGTGCTTGGCTCCAGATCCCGACACACACACCAGGTAAGCAGGTGTGGAACATGAGTGGTTGGAAGCCACTGCCACTGTTGCACCCTACGCTCACAGTCATTATCAAATGGACAGGTGAAAAAAGTTTCACGGTCAGTTTGGTATGTTGTAAACTACCAAATGTATGGACTCCTAACTTTACACTATAAGTTGTCTTGACTTACCCTTACAGGCTACATGAGTTAGTCCCAGTGTGGTGTGTGTTGCTGTTGTCCAGGTGTCACCAGAATGATCTGGAGAATGTTGTTCCCTTTGTGATGATTGGCCTGCTCTATGCTCTGACCGGACCTGAGCTGTCAGCTGCTCTGCTTCACTTCCGCCTCTTTGCTGCCTCTCGGATCTTCCACACCATTGCCTACACCTGTGCTCTGCCTCAGCCCAGCAGAGGTCTGTCCTTTTTGCTGGGATTGCTGGTCACCCTGTCCATGGCGTATAGGGTGCTCAGCGCAGCCCTGTTCCTGTAGAGATGGGACTGGACCAGCAGACCGTGATTTCTTCATGCAAACTGACATTCCTCCTGCTTAAAGTAGAAGCTTGATTAAACATGATGTGCATTTATTTGTTGACTTGCATCGCTGAATTACTTTGCAGAAAACCTACTTAATAAAGTATGGTGTTGAGTCTGACAATGGAAATCAAGTCAAGTCAAGATTTTTATTTGCCATTTATGCATAAACAGACAGTCTAGGCATATAGGAATTCTTGTGCAGCTCTCCTTTGGAGTCAGGTAAGGCGTCAGAAGCCAGATGAAGGTTAATCATGTAAAATGAGTAGAATCCACCCTGATGTAGCTTCAGATGCAGCCAGCCAAGACAGGAATCTCACCCACATTGACTTTAAACTGGCTGGAATTTGCAAATACCAGTGTAGAATAGGACTGAGGCAACGGTGTTACAGCCATCAGGGCTTGTCCTACAGATTACACAACCTGATATGCGTCAACCATATTTCACCATATCCACATACTATTTTATTTATCTTATTTGAAAACAAATCTGAATCATTACACATATTTCATAATTCAGACAATTTTACAGTAAACGATTTAGAGTGAATTCTGGAAGATTTAAGGTTGTTGTTGTTTTAAAGTCGGTCTGGTTGTTAAACCTGTTCTGGTGCTTCCCAACCTCGGGCTCTTGTCAGGAAAGCAAAGTGGTCTGAGCAGGTGTCATTTTGAAACCTAACCAATCCTATTCCTTTGTCATTTCATTGGGTGGGACGTGCACATGCTCATGTGCAGAGGCAGGAGACCATGACAAACTCGCAAATAAAATCCAGAAGGTGGCGGTAACGCAGCCGTAACGATATCAGCTGCAGTGAACCTCGATATAGAAGAAGAGTTCTCTTCTTCTACGCGCAGCTGTTTCCGTCTGTCTTGTCCACGTCTGTGTCCATTGTTTTTGTTTATCGCATATGTACCGAAGATGTCCGAAGATCTGCGGCCACAGCTGGAGGAACATCTGCAGAGTCTTAACATCCGGACGAGCTGCGTGGAGCACCCGCCGGTAACACTGAACCCGAAACGCCTGCGCAGGTTCTGAGTGAATCAGACAACAAAGTCCAGACTTTTAAATCATTAACAGCTTCGCACTGGGGTAGATTTAAAGTTTTAACTTTACCCGGTTCTTTTATCTGAAGGCCCCAAGAAGTAACACTCAGGAAACAGGAATCAGCTTCAAGTAGATTTATTTTCTTCTGGTTAAATGCAGAGTTATTACAGCGCTGGGCTCTGAGAGATGACAAGTCTCCAAGAGCATTGATTATCAAAAATCATTCACATTTATCTTCTCGGGCTGGGACTGCCCTGTACACGGGTGGTACGTTACACGTAAATATTGTAGTATGTTCATATAGGCAGTATGTGCGTGTGTGTGCGTGCGTGTGTGTGTGTCTGTGTGTTGTTATCTTCTATTTTCAGGCGTTTCTCTCCAACTGAAAGTGGACATGCAGTTAGCTGTGTCACTTACTTCCCTGATTCTGTTGTAAAAAAACAACAACCCCTTACTCATGCTTCAGACATGAGTGACCAGTTCAAGCCCGTCAGACATCATGTCTGTTAAGTAGCATAAATTAACAGTATCTTATCTATAGTTTCCAGAACGACACTTATCTATGCAATCTATTCTTGCACAATTTTCCAAGAAGATGAAAAATACTACAAGTTGACTCAAAGCTGAATATTATAACTTTAATGCATGTATAAGAGCCAGGTTAATACTGATACATGGTGCTGCTAATGAAACACAGACAGTCATACTAAACTATCATTATAAAAGCAAAATAATACTAACAGTAAATAAAACAACTGTAATTCCTGAAATCCAATCCTAACAAAAGCAGAATAACATTTATGACGTAAGTGACCGTAGCTGTGAGAGGAATACACTGCTGGAATAGTTCAATCGAGAACAAATCGCCACTGAATCCCTCTAGGATATGGCGCACTTTACGGTTTTCTAACTTCCGGTAAATTGTTTTACCACCCTGAAACATACTGAGACAAACTTATTATATTGTTTGGATTCACATTGTTATTCGGCTCCACATTGACAAACTGCAACATTAAAATACTGTGAAAAGCAAGAGTCTAACATAATGTAACAATACACCAAGGTTAAAGGAGACACTATTTTTATCTTTGACACTTTAAACACATTTGGCTAACAATATCAAATCAAATTTTAGTTGTATAGCGCCAAATCACAACAAAAGTCATCTCAGGACACTTTACAAAGTAAGGTCTAGACCTTACTGTTATCACTATTATTACATAGGGAAAACCCAACAAATCCCCCTTGAGCAAGCACTTGGCGACAGTGGGGAGGAAAAACTCCCTTTAACGGAAGAAACCTCCGACAGACCCCGGCTCTTGGTGGGTGGCCTTCTGCCTCGACCGGTTGGGGTGAGTGGATAGAGGAGAGACAAAAGAAGAAAAGCAACAAGACACAACAA
>NW_018128157.1:17258-38371 GCF_001952655.1 Monopterus albus
AGATTTAGATGAGAGAGATCTGATATTTAATAGTCCACATTTGATTGTCCTATTACTTTCTACTATAAGAGGAGTCATCTTAATTTTAATTAGGTTCTTATGAATAACTCCTCTGGAGTTGATTCTTGATTTATATAATTTAGGTGGGCGGGGGGCAGACACAGTCTCTATGGGGTACTGGGAGCGTTGGGTGGGTAGCAGCTGCAAGGAGACCGCAGAGAGGCGTGTAAGACTGCGACCCTGCATCCTGGACTCAACTCTGGGTTGTCATAATTACAATACTGTTATACTGACTTAGTTTCTGGAAAAATAATTAAGGCAGTGCAGTGAAGGGTCTGATGTGTGTTCTTGGGAATCACCAAACTATTTTTCTCCTGGTGATAAAGTCAGTATGAGGGTTTCACTAAGCCCCTGGAAATGGTGCGTCTCACCTCTCTCCCCCTGCAGGTGTTCACGGTAGAGGAGATGATGCCTCACCTACAGGATGTGAATGGAGCCGTCACTAAAAACCTCTTCCTCAAGGACAAGAAGAAGAAGGGCCTGTGGCTGGTGTCAACTCGCCACGACCGCCAGGTCCTCTTCCATCTGACATTAGTGCATGGAAATGACCACAACCTGCTATGTGGGCTTTAATGTTACATTAGTAAAGTACAGATACCTTAAAATTGTACTGAAGTACTCCAGTAAATGCACTTGGTAACATTTCTTCTCCAGTTGCCTGTTTAAATTCAACACCTGATCACCTGAGTGCATGGCCTCTACCAATCATCGCTCCCCATCCCATAACCCTCTCTGGTTCCCTGCAGGTGAACCTCAACGATCTCGCCAAGAAGCTCGGCGTCGGCAGCGGCAACCTGCGCTTCGCTAACGAGGCGGCCATGTTGGAAAAACTCAAGGTGAGACCTGGTTAGGTGTCCTGACCCAAAGTGAACCAGCCCACTGTCCTGTTAGGGAACAGAACACGGTTGTTTATGAGTCTGTCTGGATGTTTGGGCTTGTCGTTGAGCTGCACAGTGAGTCTGAGCCCAGTGTGACACCTGATCCACAGCAGCTGCCAGCGTTTCACAGTCTGCTCTGTTGTTTGCAGCCTAACTTTTACCAAAACCAATGCACAAGTAGTGACACTGTCTGTATGTTTGCACACAGTTGCCTTTATTTTTGCTATGTTGGAAGCAGTTTACTTGTCTGTAAAGATTCTGTGCAGCCTTGGGTTGCATCCAGACCTTTTCCTCTGCCCATCTCCTACCAGGTGGGTCAGGGCTGTGCCACAGCTCTCGCTCTGCTCTTCGACAAGGACCACAGTGTGAAGTGCGTCCTGGACCGGGACCTGCTGGAAGGAGGCCATGACATGGTCTACTTCCACCCCATGACCAACGGTGCCACCATGGGGATCCACCCAGATGATCTGCTGCGCTTCCTCAAGGAGACGGGACACGAGCCCGTCCTGGAGAGCTTCGACTAGGACAGAGATCTGGACCCGGACCGGGTTAACACCAGCAGCCGAGAAGCCTGCAGGGACTGAACTGAGCAGTGCTGTGTTAGAACAGAACAAGACCTGCAGCAAAGCCTGCACCAGAAGCCAAAAAAAACAGAAAGGGAGCATTTTACTGTCGCAGTCACAGCTCCACTTCGTCAGTCAGACAAAATGGCCAAGACTTCTTTAGAGATTTTATTAATTCACGACAGGAATCAGCCTCACACAGCACTTGTTTTATTTGGGGATGTTAAACTAAAGCCAGCTTTGTTATAATTTCTGTGCTACATCATCTCCTGTGGTCTGCCGGTTTCTCTGTTGCTGTGTAGAGGTTGTATCTATTTGTTAACAGAGCAGACTGTTTGTTTCACAGGTTTTGTTTCAGTAAAACCATCTGGACACACTCTGTGGCTCGTTCTTCAGATCATCCCTTAGTGGTTTCACTTCGTGTATATGAAAAGTCAGCTCATGTTATCGGGCTGAAGGAGGAAAAGAATAAATCCTTGTCAGAATCAGGTTGATGCTGTGAACTGTTCTGTAACTGTTCTCCAACTCTTCTGGTAGCTGATTTGACAGGTTCTTCTGAGATTTCAGCCTCGCCCCTCACTTCTGCTCAGGCTCCCATTATCATCTCTGCTGAGTTTTGTTCTTTGTCATATTCATGTCACACTCTGAGGTTTGACAGCTTTGTCTGAAGATGTAGACGTCGCCTACTCTGCAGGAAGTGACTTTGAATTAAATCATGTCCTGGGCAGGACGTTCCCTCTGGACATTTTCATCAACCCATGTGTGGAAGGAATGAGACACTATCTCTGGTTCTGCTGCATTGACCCTGATTCTTGTTTACAGGAGTCTGTCAGCGTTACGGCTCTAAAATCAGGACAACAGGTTAACGATTGGGAACTAGAATTTAAAAAGTTGTCTATACGTGCAGCCCAGTAACGTGGAGTGGTTTGTGAGGGAGTTCTTTTCCCACCTGAAAGACAGTTTGGTTGTGACGTCATAAAAGGAGACCTGCTCTTTGTTTGAATTTCTGCCCTTACATAAGAAAAAAACTACAAATTGTGCCTTTATCTTTTCAGGTGATCATTGCCACGAAACATTAGGTAACCTCTAGTAAAACATATTTCACCTGTCAGTTGCTGGCTAAGCCTCCCTGTATAGAGGGCAGGGTGTTCATGCTATGAGCCCCTGGGCACAGACATGTCAAAGGCCAATTCAACGTAAATCGGGCTTTTGGCTGAGCTGTTTCTTGTGTTTAGGCTCAAACACTGTGGGGCTTTTATTTTGCCAGGGCTGTGTTGACGTTAACTTCCTGGTGGAGCTCGGTGTGGGTCCCAGCAGCTCAGAGGCCGACGGGAAGCAGCGATCCACAGCTGTAATCCTGCGCTGTCTATGTCAGTGTACATTTGAACCTGCTGCTGCTGTTTACTGTCTGTGGGTGCGTGTTGATCCCGGCGTGCACGTCAAATCTACAGCCAGGGTTTTCTCTGTGGTGACAAATGACTGAGATGAAAGTGCTGAAGCTGTTGTGTGGAGGTTTAAAGGGCCATTCCGCTATTTTGATGTTTGTCTTCACTATCGCAAAACGCATTCAGCTGAATTCGTTTGATCAAAGTGGTTTTATTAATATATGTGGACAAATTTCCCAGATGAAGTAAAACAGCTTCAGCGTATGTTATTAAACTTAGCTTGGCTGAGGATATAAATATGTAGATCTATGTCATGTAGATTATTATGATCACATCTGCTGTGACGGTGCCAAACCTCACACTATGACAGTGATTACAGTTTAGATGTCTCATTCAACAGATGATGGACAGACAGGAGCAGGTGAACACTTACACGGCCTCAACACCTGGTTCATACAACTCCTGTTATTGTTTTCAGGCAAGGAGCATCTGAACACACCATCTCTCTAGTCTGTTACACTCACAGTCTGAGCAGCTTATCATTATTGTCTGACATCCATCATCCAGTAGCAGTGTCTGTTATTTCATCCCTGTTCATAGATGCATGTGTTATAAATATGGTATGTTACTCCCAAACCTGTATGTGAGCAGGAGGGCATCACCTGATTCAGATCATCCCACTGACACAACTTTTCACTCGAGACGGTTCTTTAGACACGTCTACAGAGAAACACCAGCCCTGCTCTCAGCCTTGGAAGAACACAATTAAAGCTGACGCGGTGCAACATGACGCCAAAACACCACAGGATTATGCTCCTGAGAGACAGACCTCTGGAGGGTAACCACAGCAACAATCACTTCTTCCCCCAGCTCCACAAACACCAAGACAACAGCAGAATTGGTGTCATCACCCAGGAATGTGCATGCGGGCACCATGTGCTCATCAGAAGATACTCATTTGTGCTGCAGAAAAACTGGAGCCAGGTGTAATTTTTACACAACTGCCAACATGTGGGTCTCAGAGAGGCTAATGTGTGGTGTAGCTGTGGACATGTTGAATTTAAATCCCAGGTTCTCTTTGTGTGAATCGGTGTGACTTTTGGCCTGAAGGTGGTGCTCTATTTGAAGCAGTGTGTGACAGGTTTTCCCCTTTCAGAGGGCACACACTCATTTGTCATGTCTTTCCCTGAATCACATCACTGTCTGTTAGAACTTAATCTGCTCAATATAATTATTTCCTCACATCAGCACGAGGCTCTGCTGGGATTTGAATCCAGGCTCTCCTTTTAGAAGACACTAGTCTACAGCCCATGTCCAAACCTTCCATATCCAGGAGGCTGAACTGTACTGTGTTGTACAGAGGTTCACTTCTTCAGTGTGCTCCAAAACCCATGTGGTTGTGCTTTGGTTTAGGTAGAGAAATGTCTTTGTTCAAGTTAGAGACAGATTGTAGTTACTAACTGACTGTGGGAAGGAGAGGGCAAACAAACAGGTCCTGAGTTGAGATCACACCTTTGTTATGGTTAATACTGTGTAATCAGTGCAGTTTGCATGTCTGAGGTGGCTTATCTGGTAAACAGGAGATCGTGGGTTCAAATCCCAGCAGTGTCTCTGTCTGATTAATGTGTCCATGATTGTTGTTAATGCAAACAGGAAAGAAGGCCAAAAACTGCACATATGATCAGCAAGACATGAAAACGGAAATGAGAAATAGCAGCCTCATGGAGGATTTG
Source organism: Monopterus albus (assembly GCF_001952655.1). Lineage (NCBI taxonomy): Eukaryota > Metazoa > Chordata > Actinopteri > Synbranchiformes > Synbranchidae > Monopterus > Monopterus albus. The sequence continues at coordinate 21,878 of NW_018128157.1, forward strand.
TAGTACAACAACAGGTGAATCTGACCTAGTTTTAACCAGGTGTACCTAATACAGTGGCCACACAGAGTGAATGGCAGCGATGGTCTTGGTCTGACTGCAGGTTTTGTATCATATTATTTTCAGCACGTTGTGGTTGGGGCTGAGCCCAGAGTGAACAGACAGGCTGATGACCAGCTTTGTGATACAGCTCATCAGGATCAACCTGGCATCCAGACACATGATCATCAGAATGAGGAACCTGCCACTGCGACGGACGCTTTCCCTTTAAGAGATCCAGGAAGTACATATGAGCGGGGGGGGTGGGGCTTGTTGAGGAAACAGGTGTGTGTCCTGACAGGGATGATGTCATTCCCTGGTCGAGTCACCTGGGAGACGACTGCAGAGTGAAGCGTGGAGAGAAAGAGAGCCGCGGGAGCTAGAGCAGGAGGAGACGAGCTGCCTTCATCACTGCTGTGTTTCTCCCTGAGGAGGAGGAGGAGGAGGTGTGAGGAAGGAGATCCACACAAGAGGAGGAGGAGGACGTTTGCTATTTGTCAAGGTGAGAGAGAGACACACACAAGAAGGGAGAGAGAGCACAAGTGTAGTTGCAGAGTAACACGCTAATTCCAAGTCATTGCACCAAACTCCATTCAATAATCTGCTAATTTTCCTTATGTCTTAGCAGTAGAACCTGAACTCTTTAAAGGACAATGCTTCTGTTTGGACATGTTTCAGCTAATTAGCAACACTTTTCGTCCCTGCTGACCATTTTCCAAACGTTACTACTTATACATGGCCATAAGTATGTGGACATTGCTGTCCGCTCACTTTAGAGTTTTACCTGTGTGGCTTTTCATGGTTTGACGTTTTAGTCCCAGCCACTTAAGATGTGAGGAGAGAGGAATCAAGGAAACGTTTAAACAGACACCAGATGTCCTTTTCTCCTGTCTTCCATTTGAAATGTCCAGTCACCAACTGATTCTCAGTAAAGGGGTGTGTCACTCCATAAATGACTTCAGCAAAGGATGCTCTCTTGTATCCTCACGCATAGCTCCTCCGGCAGCCTCCTCGCTCCTCAGAGCACCACATTCACTGTTGGTCTCTGCATGGGTTTGGGGAAAAATAACAAGCATAAAATATCATAAGCTACACCCCTTCAGTTCAGAGTTGGACCCAGGACTGAGGACCTGTGGTCAAATAACAAAACAAAACAGAATAAGTAGTGTGAACTGAGCACATAGTTGTTGTTCTTTAAGATGATGCTCAGCGTTGGTAGGGGCTGACAGTTTAACAGCATGTTGGCTGCCTCTGAGCTGAGTCTGTAATTTCTCCAGTTGTGGTCTGGTTCTGTCAGTTTGGCTTGGATTTTGCCTCCCTCTCTGTTTTTGGACCTGGTTTTCGATTCTCTCCTGTCCCACTCCCTCAAGCTCTGTGAATGAGCACTTTGCTTGTTTGTGCTCAGCAGTCTTTTCTTTCCTCTGTGGTCTGAGATGTTTCGTGGCTTGTTAGTGGCCTCCATATTTTCTCTTGACCTCCTTGACCTGTGAAGTTCACAGCTAACTTAGTGCAATGAAAAGAGAAACAAGTCCACCTATAACAGCCCCAAACCAGCTAGTCAGCAGCAGACAGCAGAGTGAACACGGCCACTGTGAGGTCTGTGGCTATTTTTACAGAAGCATCATAAGACTAAAAGGCGGAGAAGCTCCTAAACAGGAGGCCACTGTCGGTCTAAGTTCAGTAGCAGTAGCTCCTGAGTCTGAGAGAAGTGACGGGCAGCAGAGCTGCTGCAGGTGTCGCCCCGGGTCAGAGCTTGGTAAAAAACAGTCATAAAGAACTTTACAGCAGGTTTATTAAAGAATCATTAAATGTCAATGAAATAGTTCCTCGTGTACCTGTGAATCGATGTGTCACTGTGGACACGGAGGAAACGGAAATAACAAGACATATTTTCTCTTTTCAGATCCACATGGAGCTTGTTTAACATAAGATAAGACCAGATGGACTTTATTGTACCCTTGGGGACATTAGTCTGCCTCAGTGTCACTGCATCATGTTCATCACAGCCATGCTTTCAGTCATCCTTATTATTCTTGACCTACACACACACACACACACACACGCAGTGGTAAAACTAAAAGAACTCAGAAAACCTCTCCAGCATCAAGAGAAATAAACAAAGCACTTAATAATGTTCCAGTGTGTTACACATTGTCCCAAACCGCTGAAGGAGGAGCAGCAGGAGACGCTGCTGGATGTTGACGCTCGTTGATCCTTTATTGATTCGTTGAGCTTTAAAGATAATGGAGTCTGTGGAGGTGCTACATGTGTCAGACAAACAGTCGAGAGCAAACAGGTGACTAACAGTCTGTACGCACACACACAGTGCACTAGATGACTCACCTGCCCCGAGGTGTGTGTGTGTGTGTGTGTAGTACCATCATATGACTGGGAGAGTCAACAGTACAGGTGCAGTATGGGGGAACAGTGGTGATGTCATACAGGAAACAGACCCACACGGGTACTGTAACAGTGTGATGTCCCATGATGCTGTGTTTGTTTCAGCCTCAGGCCGTTTGTAATGAGTGTAACATCAGTCGTGTGCAGTGGGAAGCTGAAGGTCAGAGCAGGTTGCCGGTTCGGTCCTGGCTGGGACAAGTGACGGAGGCAGCGCGTGGCCGTCCCTCTTTAATCCCGGGGCAGTGCACACGACCTGGACCCATCACATGCTGTCTGACAACCCTACGCCTCCTGACTGTGTTTACTCCTCTAAACAGTGCAGACAGCTCATCTCCTCGCCGTCAGCAGCTTTGACATGGAGCCGGATCAGGCTCGTGGTTTTCCACACACACATGCTGCTGCTGCCCGTTTGCTCTGTCTGTGCCTCTGTCACCCTGGTTCAGTGCCTCCTCTACTCAGTCTCCCTGTTTGGTTGTAACACGTATCGAGCTACCTTTCAGAAGAGACTAAGTTATGCTGTAACCAAAGGGTTGAAGAACAGTAACCTTTTTACTTCGGGTAGATGATCTTCAGCGAACACGTGTCGTTCTGCTCTTTGTCCTGTTGCTACGTACATATTTTGGATTTCTGGTTTTGTGTGGGCTGTGTCTTTGGCACAACAGTTTCCTTCAGGATGAATAAGAGATCAATAAAACACAATCACTTAATATGCAGTAAAATAATCAGTGAGTTCAACTGATTTGACTGCAGATGATTTGGTTTGAACACCAGTGATGAGTTTTACTAATTGGTTTATATTAGAAACTTTACTCTGTCTGTTTAGACACAGTTCACATGTAGCATTTCAGTCTGCGTTGTGCGACCTGGCATTAGGGGGAACAGATCCCTCTTACCAAATCATATTCCAAGACACTTGTTAGGAGATTACTGGGAAACAAACCGCTACTTACTGAGTCATAAAATAGGATGTTACAGATTATGGAACACCTGCAATAAAGTACTTTTACACTGCAGTATTCAGGAAACCTCTGTGAAGCAGAAGTGTGCACGATTATTTGGTGAACAGGGTAAAAAAGTTCTGCTGGTAATCTGAGCAGCCATCGGTGTTGTTTATGGTTCGACACAGTGGAGCAGGAGTGAACCGTTGGTCCAGGACGCCTCCCACGCCCAGTGAGCACACACTGGGAGTCCGTAATGAGCAGGTCCGCTGCTGAGCTGTGCTCTCTTTGTATTCAAATCACAGCAGCTTTTTGTCTGCGAGCTGAATGAGAGAGACGGACATTTGCTCCCACTTCACCAAGCTCTTTGTTCGTCCTCAAACACTAACTCAAGCAGCATGAAGACGTGGACGGGACTCGCTGTGCCGGTCACAGTCTGTGATGCAGCCGCAGTCATCGGGTTCAGTTTGTCCACGTGTTAGAAAATAACCCAAAACACCAGTGGCTGAAATAAAGGTTTTAGTGTGTGTGCAACTTAGGAAAGAACAAATGTTTGTTTCAGAAAACAAATTGAACATTAATGTTTGTTGTCCAGCGAGGAAAACTAAAAACACTGGGAGCAAGGTGAAAATGTCTTGAGAACAAAGAAGTGATAATAAAACAAACCTACTGGAATATTTCAAGATTAGAGTCATAATAGGGTGAAAGTACTTTTCTGGTTTTACAAGAATAAAGTTCAAGAACAAAGTAGTAATAATAAAAAATAGATTAACTTAATAACCTGCCCCACAGTAGTAAAACGGTGACAGTGAGCTGTACACACAATACTACTGTGTACTACAGTAAGGATTACTAGCCTAATACATAACCTTTGATAACATTACTGTTTGTTGCACAGTTATGTTTCATTACACACACACACAGTACCTGCTGTGAGTACTGCCTTTAGAAATCAGCCTGAAATGTCACTAAAGCGTAAATTCACTTACAGGCTGTCACTTGTGCTGGAGCGTTTTTATACTGCGTATTGCTACTTTTGCCTAAGTATAAAAACTGAACGCTTACTCCACTGGAAACCAGTAAAAGCTGCTGCAGCCAGATCAGGACCAAGCAGTCACTGTGCGGTTTGAAGCTCCGCCTCATCATTAAAAGCCTCCGTCTGTTTTCACTCTGCTGGTTGGATTGTTTTCTGTGGTTCAGCTGAAAATGCCTGGTGATGAACTGGCAGGACTCAACGTTAAAGCTGCATCTGGATGTGGTTTCAGGAGAAATAATATTAATTCCAGATTTATTTTGGGAGGTGACAGTGGTGCAGTGGGTGGCACAGTCGTCTCCCAACCGGAAGGTTGACGGTTCGAATCTCGGCACTGGCGGTCCATGTGTCAAAGTGTCCTTGGGCAAGACGCTGAACCCCCCCATTGCCCCCGATGGTTAGAGCCATCGGTTGAGGTGGCGCCACAGATGGCTGCCATCGGTTCTGTACCAGAAACAAATTCCTTGTGTGTAACATACTTGGCCAATAAAGGTGGTTATTATTATTTTCCTCAAACTTTACCAAATCAAAAAAGAGAAAAATCTGAATCTGTGGAAAATCTGGTTAAAATGATAGAAATCAGCCTTTGACATGTCTGACGAGTAAACGAAACCAGCTGCACTACAGCCTTTTTCTCCTGCATCATATTGTCGTGTGTCATATTTTAAGTTTTTCTTATTTGTAGTGCTCCTTCACAATAAACACAGACATTTGGCCACATTAGCTGTGGAAATGTTGATTTAATTGGACATGTGTGGCGATGGCTGTTTTGTAGCTTTGCTATGCCACCGATCACTGTTGTCTGTGTGCTGTGACCTCTGACCTCCTTACTGCTGCTTGTTGGAGGCTCTCCCTGGAAAGAAGCACTGGTTCATATGGAAAAAAAGGAACTTCAACATTTTCAAAGCAGCAGTTGCTTCAGCGGTTCAACAGTCCAGTTAATCAGGACACTGTTTTAACCCCCGAGTGCTTGACAGAGAAAAGAGAAACAGCGGTGTGTTGCTTGTCCTCTGCATCATGTTGACCTGTGTGAAATGTGTTAGTTCTCTCTGGCTGGTCCACGTCCACACACGGTGCTGTGCAGGGACATAGACAGGAAATGAGATGGCGACTTCCTCGTCAACTTGTGTTTCTGTCAGTGGCATTTTACACGTCAACAGGAGACAACAGTGACTCAGAGGTGTGGAATGTTGGTGCCTCTTTGTGCTCGCTTTGTGTCCTGACCCTGTGGACAGAGGTTTTCTGAGTGGAGGTGCTTTCAGACCAACTTCTGTTGACTTTACCAGATAAGCATCTATTTATTCAGACCTGCTCCCATGGTGTGAAGCGCCACAACCCTCCACAGCGATAAGCATCATCACATCGGTGTTGCTGTTGCTGTCACACTGCAGTGGAACTTCTCACCAGGGGGTTAAAATCATTTTCCACTGCTGGGACCTCTCCCAGCGTTTCCTGCTCCTGTCGCTGTGCTGAACATGTGATGTTAAGGTGGGTTAACAGTGCCCCCTCGTCTCTTCTGTGCAGGTTTGATTCAGGTGTAAATGTTGGTTTGCTGCTTTCTGATGTCATGTTGGAGGACAGAGAGTGAACATGCTACACCAGAGTATTAGTGTTAGCTCCATACACGCACTGTGTGTGCTCTGTACAGGCTGCCTGCCCACATGCACCCGTCTGACACAGGACAGCTCTAAATAAGGGAGAACAGAATGTCTGAATGGTTTAGTGAAACCTGTGAGTGAAAAATGAAACTGTATTGAGTCAGTTTGTTCTACTGAACGTGTTGGTAATGAGCATGAGTCCTCTGCAGCTCCTGCACAGTGTGAGGATGCAGGCTGCAGCTGAACCTGGCATGTCCTCCACTGCTTCTGATGTGATCAATACTCTGGTCGATACAGTGACACACACACACTTCAGCTCTGCAGCTCACTTTGGGTGTCTTTATTGTCCTAATACCTTAGTTATATTGTGTTTTCTAAACTAATCATAACTTCATGATCATCTTTAAATCGACCAAAACGAAGCCTTTCTACAAATCATAAGCTCATGGCCTCTTAAATCGCAATGTTTTAATAGTGGCGGTGATCTCACACGTTGTACAGTCTGCTCTGCTGCTTCTATGGAAATGCTCTGGTCCTGGAGATGTCCGTGTGGATATTGATTTCATGTCTGTGTTTAGCCTAGCTTAGCACAAACACTCGAAACTGGCTCCAGCCTACAGGAAAGTTGTAGGCCTGCCTTGTTACTAAGAGTTGTCAGTAAATGAGACATTATAAACCGTAAAGTAAGTAAACTGCTGTTTGTGGTTGTGGCCATGTTGTACTTCTTTGCAGCTGTTCTGTCTCTGTTGTGGCTTCGTGGCTGTGGTCATTGCGTCTCATCAGCCTACCTGCTCATTTTGTCGCTTTGTGCTTATTGTTGTGTATCTCTGTGCATGTTTTTGTTTACTTTTGTCATCGTTTTGTCTTGGCGTTTCTTTGTCATGTTTGATTGACTTTCCAGCAAGGAAGCTTAAGAGTCACCTGAAACAGAAGCTCTAGGGGCCCCTGGCTCCTTGGGCCCCCGGGGCCCCGCAGTGTCCCACCCATGTCCTGAGCTGAAATGTGCCCTCACACCAAAGACATGCACACAAACACCCGCTCTCATGTCTTCACACACCAACGCACGCGCTCCTGCGCGCGCCCCATTGCTGCAGGTAGTAGCCCCTCCCCCTCCGCGCTGCCGTTCCAAACACAAAAACCACCGCTTACGGCTCCAGCACCAGCAGGATTTCTGCTCCTTCTTCGGTGTCCCGATCCCAGGTGAGCCGCTTTCAAACGCCACGTCGCCGCTTTTCTATCTGCGCATTTACCGGGACGGTGTCGGGAGATTTGAACGTAGCGGCCGTTGCGCTCATTCACCGGCGCTAGCTAATACTACGTCGTTCCAAGCCACCGGGGAAACGGCACGCTAACGCGATGACAGTACGCAGATGAATTCGCTGTTTGTGTGTTTATAAGTGAGGCAGAAGAGCTCACGTCCGGTTAAAACGGAGCAGAGATGCTGCTTTGCCCGCATTGTTCTCCGTGAAGTTTGCTGGAAGTGATGTAATGGAGCCCCGGAGCGTGCGCGCCGACGCCAGACTCCGTTTAAAAACCAGCGTTTTTAAGGAAAACGGCGTGTCCGTACGTCAGGAGGCGATTTGGCCGCGTGTTCCAGTCTAATCTCATCTCCCGGCTTTGGCTCCTGGTGTGCTTCATCACTGTTTAGGAGGAAGAGTAGTAACAGGCGCACCGAGTTTAAAAGTGACGTAGGTGACTTTACGGTTAAACGGGACAGTGGCATGGGGCTCGTTTCTGCCGACTGAAGCGCGGCTCATGTGGATTTTGTAATTAATTGTAAAAAAGTAATTAAGGCTTCTTGACTAATAAACATTGCTCTATAAGCAAAGCACCTGTAAAGTTTTAGCTGTGTAAACGGAATTTAACGAGGCAAGGTGCCGCGGAAGTCTAACAGCTCTCTTTAGAGATGCCTCGGCAGTTCACCGTGCGTGATGTACAAGTTAAAAATCCGCTTTCACGTTGATGAAGTGACTTTTTCATGAGCTCACTCCCAAAAACAGGCATTCGTGTGTGCGCACACTCGTGTCCCGTGGTGGAGTCTCGGACCGTAGCACGACTCGTCCCTGCGCACATCGGACGCTCAGCTTTCAGACGGTCCCACAACTTGCAGGACGTGCAGCCGAACCCGGAGCGGGCATTTAGAACCTCCTGGTTCTAAATGATTGAGGCGGTGCATCGTCACCTCAGTGAGACGCTGTGTTGCAGTGATGCTGCAGAAGAGTCTGCTGCGGGTGTGAGTGCAGCCGCAGGGCTCTAGGGTAAAGAACATTATTCAGCATTGTTCATGGGAAAATAATGGCTGAAAGAAGAAGAGGAGGAGGAGGAGGCGCTCCTCCCAGTCTGGATGATTTACTGTTTATTCACTCCACTGATGGAAGCTGCTGCTGCTGAGGAATGTGGGAGAGTGAGGGTTAGAACAATGCGTTCACACCAGGGATGAGCATGGATGACACTGGAAGAGGCTTGTGGTCGTTTCTTCAGGGTAAATGTGAACAGACTGCTCTGACACAGCAGCTCCCTTCGTCAGTGGACATAAGGAAGTTTATGGTCACTGTAATCTCTACAGCGAAATTCAGTTTGGCGCTGTGACAAAAGCAGAGGGGTCGATATTTAAATGCAAAACAACATAAACCCAAAACTGAACAAAACAGCAGTAGACAAAAGCAAGGGCCACTAAAGTGCAGTGATAAAAGGCAGCAACAGCACAGTGTGGGCAGTTCACAGTATAAAAGACTGAAATATTGTCCCATCAAAGTGGGTTCTGTTGCATATTTTAGTCCTTATTGATGATTGTCAAGTATTGTCCTGTGTGTAGGGAGGGTGGAACTGAGTGGTGGTGGTAGAGGCTACAGCTCTGGGGAAAAGGCCGTTCCTCAGCCTGGTAGCCCGGGTTTTTAAAGTGCGGTATGACTTTCCTGACAGTAGGGGGACAAACGAGGAATGTTCCGAGTGAGTTTTGTCTGTGCTGATGGACCTTGCCTTTCCCTGCAGGTGGTCAGTTTATAGAGACGATAGATCTGGGAGCACAGTTCCCACAGTCTTCTGAGCTGGCTTCACCGCCCGCAACAGGCCCCCCGTCCTCCGCTTGCGAAGAAGAGCCTCTGCCGGGCTCTCTTCACCAGGCTGGAGTTGTTCAGTGACCATGTTGGGTCCTTGGCAATATGGATTCCCAGAAATTTGATGGACCCTGCCCTTTCCACCTCCTCCCCGTTAATGAAAAGTGGGGCATGTGTGGCCCTCCCGGACCTCCTGAAGTCCATGATGACCTCCTTAGTTTTTGTGGTGTTTAGGACCAGATGCTCGACCTCCTGTCTGTAGTAGGTCTCGTTGTTGTCACAGATGAGTCCCACTACGGTGGCATCATCAGCAAACTTGACTATGGCGCTGGAGGAGTGGCTGAGGGGACAGTCCTGGGTGAAGAGAGGCGGACCGAGCGCACGGCCCTGGGGCACTCCTGTGTTAAGCATTATGGTTGATGAAGTCAGGTTCATTATCTTGGTCTTGTTGGTAAGAAAGTCCATGATCATGAACACACTTGATGCATGAATGAACATGGACAAGACGCAACAGTCTCGTGATGCTGTCATCACAACGTTTATCGGTTGCTGGCAAAGGGCAGAAAGTCTTCTTCGGAAGGAAAATGGGCTACAAATAAATCACATACACAAATGGCAAAGCATGTGCACAATTCATTGGTTTATGCTTCATCTGAAATCTACGGCCCAATCATCATCATCAGTGTCGTCATTGTCACCATGTTGATCGCCAGGATATAGAGCTCTACAGTGATTATACAGAAAAAAAGCTGGAAACTTGTTCCAGAAGTGGTTTTCCCATTTATGGTCCCCCATAAGTCTCCCTCTTCCTGAATGTCATTATAAATATAAGCTATGCACGTTGGGTGATAAGGGTGTTTGAAGTAATTTATGAAAAATATAGTGCTCTGCATTAGATTGTAAAACTGGTGCTGCCGCCCGTATTAAATGTTAGTCTGGAGCCCGGTACCGGATCATCTGAGACAGCTTGGTTCACATTCTGTGAAGGAGCTTAGGAAAACATAGGTGGCTTTGTTCTTCGGGTGTTAGTAAATCTGTTTGATTGATCGACAGACAGTGGATCCACAAAATGAACCTATTCTGATAAGTGAACAACTCAAAGTCATTCCTCCAGCAAAAAGTCATGAGTTTATAGTCTATGGTCATTAAGATATGGCAACTGACGTCACCTCAGGCCGTGCAAGTTGTGATGGACATCATTTGCTCAGACGTCCACGGCCGACGTGTCCTTGGCTGAGGCAGAGCAGATCGAGTCTCAGAGGAAGACGACGAGACACAGACTCCTCCTTTGACTCGGTGGATTTAAGAGATCAAAGCGCTCCACATTTCAAACTCTGGGTTATTTTGGTGCCGCTGCTGCGCTGAAGGACGGCTGTATATTCATGAGCTCTCCTTTGAGTCAGTCGGCCCCAGATCTGCCCAGACTGGCCGCCAACAAGGTCGGCAGCAGGAGGAGCTTCGCGTCCCGAGGCCAGAAGACATTTTAGAGAAACATTTGGCTCAGATAAAACCGACATGCTCAGATTTATTTTAACTCACAGCCTTAAATAAGTCTTAACTTTATGTGCAGAATACATCCCATTTCATCCAGTCGCACTAGTTTTATAAGCTCACTGTACCCTGTCCATTGCTTCTAATTTAAATCCATCTGTTGTCTGTTGTACATTACCCTACATCTTACTGTAAATATCAATTGTACATATCATTGGTAAATTAGTACTGACTGTACATACTGTAGATACTATAGATACTGTAATACTGTACATACTGTAGATGATGACCTCACTGGTTATTGCACTTCTGGTTAGATGTTAAACTGTATTTCGTTGCCTTGTACTTGTACATGTGTAATGACAAAGTTGAATCGGATCTAAATCTGAAAATAAGGAAGAATGACGACAACGGTTGGGTATAAACAGCTGGTTCGTCTTCCTCCTCTGACTGTCTCACAAGTCTCATTCTCACAAATACTGACATTGACATGACAACATCGGCCAGGTGTTCACAGCAGGCTGCCGGGTGTCCTGCACGCAACCTCTGATTTTATTCAGTTATTTAATTGTTTTAGCAGTTTGTGGAAAGTTTGTTTGCTTTTTGTCTTTTAAATCGGAGCCATTATTAGGGTACATTCCCATCTCAGGTCTTTACACTCGGCTCTAATGCTCCAGTCACTTCTGGTCTTTTTGCGCTGATGTGTGTAAGTGACGTGTATGGATTCCATTTATATTGGATTAACAGGTGAAGCTGTTACTTGTGTTTGTTCACAGCATAACTCAAAAAGTAATGAACGCATTTGGATGAGATGTTTTGGAGAGGTGGGGTACGGTCCACGGAACAGGCTGTTGTATTCGGTGCTGATCTGGATCATCATTCAGATCCTTAAAGGATCTGTTAGCATTGTGAGAAGGGCCAGTTTCAATACTGTGTGCTTCTAACTCCATACACAATGTGGACAAACACCGCCTGATTACCATCCCCCTAAGATCAACCACACACCGAGGTCCGATCTGGATCCAAGTCGTATTCCCGATCTGCTGATTCAGAATGTTCACATAGGGCTTATGGAAAACTGGCTCCTGTGAGACGACACCTGATGCTGTAGACTTCGAATTAGGATTGGATTCTGGCTGAAACTTTGCTGAATCAGCAGGTGTCGGCAATTACCGATCTACATCCTGAAGAAACCCACCATTAGTGAAATATGGTTTTTCTTGAAGAACTCTCCAACTGATGATGATATCAACGTGATTCCAAGTGCCAGGGGAGGTTTCATGGCCATGGAGTCGGGTTTTGAGGGTCACACATCCTGGGAGTATTGGCACTATGGGGACAGCGAGCTGCCTCGGTGGAGGTTTGCACTCTGAGTGCCGTCTGATTTCTCCACTTGTTTTGTCCCTTTGCTGTTGGTTGTGTTTTTTTCCCTTTTCCTCTTTTTGTGGATATTTATTGTCTTTCATTTGGGCGATTTAATGTTCAGCACCACCACAGGGCAGACCCTGGAATCTCTTTAAGCCAAGTTCAGTCTGCTGAGTTGATACTTGTATTGTACGCCATCAGATGGTCGTGGGATATAAATGACTCCTCATCCAATATGGTAAAATGTTTGACCATCCGGGACTGGGTTTGGGTGTGTGTGGGCTGACGTTCAGCTTGTTTTCAGCTCGGAGCCACCAGTTGCCAGCACTAATCCGGCTGACATTCAAACTGTGACTTTTCACACAATGAAAAGGTGACTACACAGCTTTGAGTGTCACTTTCCAATAACATTGATTCTTCACGAACGCTGAATCTCAACAGAGACGTGGCTGAACTTGACAGCAGCAGATACAGTCAGCCCTGCAGCGCCGGCAGGGCTCGTCCCTCTTGCTCGTCTCCTCCTGTCTCCTCTTCTGTCAGACGTCAAACAGCCTGAACAGAAAGAAGTTTTGCTCTTCTCAGATTGTCTTCTGAGTCTTGACCAGTCAGAGATTTTCTCCGCAGCTCTGCTTTAGACGGGCGTGTTTTTGTCTGGTTACAGTCCCCGCCTGTCTGTATTTGTTTTCTCATTTAATGTGTGTGCTTTGTATTAATTGACAGAAATAGCCCTGGGGGCTGTGGCAACATGAGCAGACAGTCGGGCTGCAGTGTGGGAGAGCAGAGATGAGTTCTGTACCTGCAGAGCTGCACCTCGGTCTGAGCTCTGAAGTGCGGTTATGTCTGAGTAACACCAGGTTTCCAGAAGAGAAGAGTCTGCTCATACCTGCTGAGCCTCGTCTTCACCTTTACCCTTTCACAACTTTGATCTGCAGTCAGAAACAAAGCGGCTGCTTCTTTAACAGTGTTAGTTTTTCATCTCGGCTCCTTTACCGTGGCCACAGAAAACGCTTCCTGTTGTACTGTATTCTTTATCAGCAGTTCAATAATTGTCCAGTTGCTTCTGCTTTGCAGTTTCTGAGTGATGTTAAGCAGCATATACTGCAAAAACGATAGAAATGTCACTGAATTCATGCAGCTAGATAACTTATTCCTGTCATTTGATTCTTTCAGCACGATTATGAAGACGGTATTAAACTGTATTCTGTGAAGTGTTTAGAAGTTTTAGATTTACCGAGGTGAGCGGCACAGGAGTCTCATTGTCGTTGTCCTGGAAGTAGAAACCTTGATGTAGAACACACCGCTCAAACACTTCATCATCCTCCTTTCTCTGCAGATCCATCCTGATTGGCTGCCTCCTCTCAGGCTCTGACCTCTGACCTCTGACCCGGCCTGCAGGCTGGTTGGTGTTGGTTCCGGCTGCAGCGGGTGTTGATGGCGAAGAGGAGGATAAGGCACGGTTCAGCTGCACATATTGGCATGTGAAAGGAGGGCAAAGGTCATCTCACCTGCAGCGGCTGCTGCACAGGGCGACGGATGAGTCCCTAAAAGTCACGGATTATAAAGCAGAGAACCTCTGGGATTCTTGAAATACAGAATAAACACCTAAGCAGTTTATTATTAATTGGAATGTTGAGCTAAAGGATCCTTAGATACAGAACCTGAGGAACGTAAAACTGTGAACATTTAACTACTGAAGATTTATTATCTGCATTTACAGCAAAGGAAATAAAACCTTGGAACTGCTAGAGCGAAAACCCGGGACACTTTTTATATTTTTGAACATCCTTGATCACAATTCCTGGAATTTAGAAATTAGTTCAAGTTCAACTAAGTGACATTTTGTTCTTTGTGCTCACAAATTTCCTCATAATTTTTCCACTTTCCTGTTCTGTCCATCCTGTCGGGAGGCTTCATCATACTTTTGTTTTCATCCTCCTCTCAGCTGGAGGAAATGGCCGTGTCCCCGTCCACACGAGAACGGACGACGGGAAGCTGATTTCTGCAGGGAGCAAGGCTGAGAGACAGACAAGGAGAGAGCGAAGAGAGAGGGGAATATGTCGTGGAAGAGGAACTACTTTATGTCGGGCGTCAGTGGAAGTGGCGTTGGTGGCAGCGGAGGTGGCAGTGGAGTAGGCGGCAGTGGCGGTGGTGGTGGAGGGATGCAGAGAATGTTGACGCCACGCACCATGACATCCATCGCTCCCAGTAAAGGGCTGAGCAATGAGCCGGGTCAGAACAGCTGCTTCCTGAACAGCGCCTTGCAGGTACACACACACACACACACACACACACACACACCCCGTCCTCTCTGACCTTTGACCCCTGCTGGGACCCCATGTGGACTGTCTCTCTCTCACATTGACTCTGACAATAGGTGAGAGTGTTCTGGGGAAGAAAACAGTGTTAGGAGATGCAACGTGATTCGACTGAACAAATTAGGACTGAAGGTGATTTTCAGCGGTAATTAGTTTGACAGTCGTCCCTCAGTTTCCTGTCCAAGCCTTAGGTTATGTGTTCAGTCACTTTAGAGCTGATTTAGAGTCATTTAATCATTTATTTGAGCAGCAGATCAATAATTTAACAATCAATCAATTGCCTGAGGCATTGATTAAGTAAAGATGCCAAACAAATGTGAGGATTCCCTTCTCTGTTTTCTTTAGCTTTTTGGACACATGACATCACCTTGGACATTTGAACTATTTATTACTAGTTTCTGACATTTTATAGATGAAGTTAATAAGGAACAAGCATTGACCAGTTCAGACATTTGTGTCGGCGATCCTCTGACTTTTCCTCTAACACCATCAGTGTCCAGTGTCCTGGTTTATGACCTGCCTGTCTGCACTACCAGTGCCCTGAGCTGTACTTGCACATGCAAATGTGTGCTTGCTAACAGACTAAACTCAGATGGCGGACAACTTGCTAAATGGCACGTTAGCACACTAACACTTAGCTCAGAGAACAGCTGTGTCTACGCACGCCTCACAGAGCTGCGTCGCTGGAGGCCGATTCGATGATGCCAGTTATTTGTGCTTTATGTGAAAGGGCCTTGACATACACAACTGCAGTACAGTGCAAATACTTTAGGAGCTGAACATGAAGAGTCAGGTCAGTACTGCACACAGTGTTATCCAGGTACCTGGCAGGTCGGTTGCTCCAGCATCTTGGAGAAGCTGCCTCTGTGGCTTCAGCCTGTCTCAGTGTCTCTGTCTCTGATCCCAGACCGACTCCATGATGCTGAGATGAGGGCTCTGTGGGGGCTGGACCATCTGCTGCAGGACTCCTGGTCCTTCTGGTCTCTGAACATTTGAGACTCTGGTGGAGGCCTGAGCTCAGTGTCAGGCTGCAGGATGAGTTCAGGACTGATCAGAATAAGAATGTAAACATCTAAAACTTGTGCCCAGTACTGGGAGCTGATAAAGCTGATGGAGCGGTGTGTCTCAGTGCTTGTAGTGCACAGCAGGGCGCTGTGTGAGTGCATCATGAAGCTCTTTATCCTCCACCACAGAGCCTTTGAACCAGTCAGTGTGTATTGTGGCTGGTAAACAGCAGAGAGACAGATGACTCCACCATCCATGTCACACTCACACATAACAACCGGTTTGATAACCAGCTCTATATTTGTGTGAGCCTGTAATGAGCCGTGGCAGCTCCAGGAGCTGATGAGCCTGTAACACCTCCCAGGCTGCACATTACACTTATTCATGACTCATCAGCTTTTTAAGGAGGGGGTGCAGAGTGTATTGTCTGCCTCTGCCTCACAATAAGAGCTGTGACGGTGTGAGGGATGTGAGAACGGTAATTATAGGCGTTGTTCGCTTAAACAAAGGCTGACTCATTACCCAGGGTGGGTGTGTGCTGAAATGACAGACTGTGCTGAAGATGAAACACTCATCTCATCGTTTACCTACAACTTAAAGAGGCTCAGCATCAACATTACTCAGAGCCAAAGGTTAGAGGTCACAGCACACACGCATATTTAAAACCGGTGCCCCAGAGGCTCCAAGCAGCTGAAGTTAGCAGGAGTCAGGGGCCGACTCAGGCCTCGTGGGATTGTAGAGAGATTTACAGAGGCCTGGTCATAATGCTGTGTGACTGTGAGAGCTAACTGCTGGCCTCAGATGGTTTGACCTCAGGTAGTTTGGCCACAGTTTGACCTCAGGTAGTTTGGCCACAGTTTGACCTCAGGTAGTTTGACCTCAGTTTGACCTCAGGTAGTTTGACCTCAGGTAGTTTGGCCTCAGTTTGACCTTAGACAGTTTGACCTCAGGTAGTTTGACCTTAGACAGTTTGACCTCAGTTTGACCTTAGACAGTTGGGCCTCAGACAGTTTGACCTCAGGTAGTTTGACCTTAGACAGTTTGACCTTAAACAGTTTGACCTTAGACAGTTTGACCTCAGGTAGTTTGGCCTCAGACAGTTTGGCCTCAGTTTGACCTTAGACAGTTTGGCCTCAGGTAGTTTGGCCTCAGTTTGACCTCAGGTAGTTTGACCTCAGGTAGTTTGGCCTCAGACAGTTTGGCCTCAGTTTGACCTTAGACAGTTTGGCCTCAGGTAGTTTGGCCTCAGTTTGACCT